>NC_022019.1:34110403-34159114 GCF_000317375.1 Microtus ochrogaster
CCGAGTGGTATCCTTCACCCCGAGTGGTATCCTTCACCCCGAGGGGTATCCTTCACCCCGAGTGGTATACTTCACCCCCTGAGTGGTATCCTTCATCCCGAGTGGGATCCTTCACCCTCTGAGTGGTATCCTTCACCCCAAGTGGTATCCTCCACCTCCTGAGTGATATCCTCTGAGTGGTATCCTTCACCCCGAGTAGTATCCTCCACCCCGAGTGGTATCCTCCACCCCGAGTGGTATCCTCCACCCCGAGTGGTATCCTCCACCCCGAGTGGTATCCTCCACATCCCCCAGGGCATGCTATGTTGAGGACAGAACCCAGGGCTTCCTGAGAGCTAGGTAAGCACACCACCAACTGACCTACATCCCCAGCTCCTCACGTTTTTAAATTTAGAAAAGAGAGTCATCATTATTGGCTGGTTTCACTTTAATTTCAAATGTACAAATTGTAAGTGAGCTTTGGACTTTGGCCATCAATCCTGAGAATTTTCCTAGCTTTGTTTAACTTAAATACCTTCTCCTGTTCCCCTTCCATACTTCTTCTCTTCCTCACCCTAGGTTTCACGGAGATAATTCTAAACCATCACACAGACTGCTTCTACTCTCTTCTTCCCATTGACCAAACATTGCCACCAATCTTTGCCTCTTTCTGAAGTCTGGACCTTCCCTCTTACTGGGGATGAAGAATTCTTCTCTTATTAAAATCAGCCTCCCCCCTCCCTTCCTTCCTTTTTTCCTGTATTCATTACACACAGTACTGGGCTGTATAAGGGCATTGTCATACAAATATATATTATACTTTGACCGTACTATCATCCCAGTTACCTCCCCTCTCCTCCTACACCTTCCCCTTGATTCCGCCCCCCCCCCCGGTTTCAGTTTTACTTTCAGTTCAGATCTGTAAAATCTAGGATCCACAACAAAAAAAAAAACATACAATATTTGTCTTTCTGAGGTTCACTTGATTTACTTAATGATAACATCTCCTGTTGCACCCATTTCCTTACAAATGACATTTTGTGAGTTATGGCTGATTAAGGTTCCATTGTGTACACTGATCTCATCATCTGTATGCATCCCTCTGTTGATGGGCTCCTACGTTGGCCCCCGTACATTCCACGATTGCGAATAGTGCTCTGATAATGTGCAAGCCTCTGGCTCGGAGTCTTTGATTGGAAGTGATTTTGCCCTTCAGAGGACATTGGCAGTGCCTGGTGATGCTTTTGATTATCTCGGTGTAGAAGAGAGTCAGGCTGTCCCTGGCGCAGATGCATGGGGGCAAGGCCCCTGCTAAGCATCCTGAAGGCAGGAGAAATCCCCCTTAGAGGTACAAAATATGTGGATATCTGATTATTTTTAGTATTGTGAACTCTTTCCTAGAAATCCTACCCAAAGCTTTACTCAGAAATACTTGTATTTCAAGTGTCTATGAAAGGAGATCAGGCCATGTTGGCAGTTTGCTCTACCTACAGGTTTTAGAGAAGAGAAGGTAGTATTGGGCTCAGGTCTGGATCCCCAACCTAGGACCCACTCAGCCAGCTTCACAGCAAGAGACCCCAGGCTTCGCTTTTGTCCCTCACTTCAGGGGAGCCTGCTCTGCCCAGTGCAGGCTCCATCCTCACAGGAGAAGCCAGAAAATGGGCTTCTCCTTATTCTTGAAAAGGAAAACTGATTTTCTCTGACAGTTTACTCTAAGAAGCTGGAACCTGGGGACCTCCATTTCCTCCTCTGCAATGTGAAGTTGGGGGAAATTGTGTAGGGTTTTCAAGCCATTCAAAGCCTGAAACAATCCCAGGATGGCAAAATTAAAGTGAATAACTGAAAAGTATTTTTTAAATTTGTGACTATTTCAAGGTATATCAATGTATTTTCTTCTCTCCCCACCATCCCGTCCACCTGAGACAGGATTTCTCTGAGTAATAACCCTGGCTATCCTGGAATTCTGGAACTCACTCTTTTTTTTTAAGTGACTTTTTTTTTTTTTTTTTTTTTGGTTTTTCGAGACAGGGTTTCTCTGTGGCTTTGGAGCCTGTCCTGGAACTAGCTCTGTAGACCAGGCTGGTCTCGAACTCACAGAGATCCACCTGTCTCTGCCTCCCAAGTGCTGGGATTAAAGGCGTGTGCCACCATCGCCCGGCTTTAAGTGACTTTTTTGAGCTCTACATTTTTCTCTGCTTCCCTCCCTTCTTCTCCCCTCCCCTTCTACCCTCTCCCTTGGTCCCCTTCCATGGTCCCCATGCTCCCGATTTACTCAGGAGATCTTGCCTTTTCCTACTTCCCACGTAGATTAGATCCATGTATGTCTCTCTTAGGGTCCTCATTGTTATCTTGGTTCTCTGAGATTGTGAATTGTAGGCTAGTATTTTTTTTGCTTTATGTCTAAACGCCACTTATGAATGAGTGCATATGATATTTGTCTTTCTGGGACTGAGTTACCTCATGTTGATGTTTTCTAGATTCATCCATTTGCCTGCAAATCTCAAGATGTCCTTTTTTCTGCTGTGTAGTACTCCATTGTGTAAATGTACCACATTTTCCTTATCTGTTCTTAGGTCGAGGGGCATTTAGGTTGTTTCCAGTTGGAACTCACTCTTACAGACCAGGTTGGCCTCGAACTCACAGAAATCGGCCTGCTTCTGCCTCAGAGTGCTGGGATTAAAGATGTGTGCCACCACTGCCAGACACATTTTCTTAACCCTACCCCTTAACTTCATTTTTTTCTTTCTTCTCAATGGTAAACCTAACAACAACAACAACAAACAAACAAACAAAAACAAAAGCCCAAAGATAGCACCTTTTCTAAAAAACAGTAATGATAACGAGGAGAGGCAGGGGCATAAGAATCAACACAGTCCGAACCAGGCTAATCTACTTAGGAAGTTCCAGGGTAGGAAGGACTCTATAGTGAAGGCCTAACTTAGAAAAATATTATTTTGAAACGCTATAAAAATCAATGTTTAAATTTTGAAAAAAATTAAACTAAATGAACTAAGTAAATAAAAAATAAATAACAAGGTTTGGGGTTACAGTTGGCAGTAAAGGGCTGGCCTAGCCGCATGCCCTGGCTTTGATCCCCAACATAGCAAAAAATAAAACAAATAGACTTGAATGACTGTTACAGGAAGAATTCTGTCCCAAACATCTCGTGATTCCTGCCTCTGATTCCTGCAGAACTGAGTTGGAGGCAGGAGAAAGGTTTCCTCCCTGACCAAGCCCCTGTCTTAGATTCCCTGGGGTTTAGGATCCCTGACGCTTTCTATTATTCCTGGCAGGAGCCTCAAGTAGATGTTTTCCTGTGTAAAAGTCACCAGAGGCTGGGAGCAAAGACCTCAAGTGGCCTAAGATGTGTGTATGTCAGGACCCCAGAACCCTAGGAGGGAGGGTGGAGCAGGGCTGCCTGAGCTGGCCAGGGTAGCAGGCAGTGGGAAGCCACTCTCCAGGTATCTTCTCAAGAACAAGATGGAAGCCAATGAGAGGAGGGAAGAAGGGCCCAGTGTCGATTTAGGGTTAAGGAACTGGAAGACAGATGAGCTTGCTGTTTTACTTGAAGGAGACAGAAAAGGTGTTACCAAGGGTCTGGAATGCAACTCAGTTCAGAGAGTCCTTGCTGCTTAGCACACGTGAAGTCCTGGGTTCAGTCCTTGACACCCATAACTGTCACGGCAAACAGTAATCTCAGCACCAGGTGGTGAAGGCAGGAGGAGGGGAGGCTCACAGTCACCCTCCATTGCATGTTCAAGACCAGCCTGAGTTCGTAAAAGAGGAAAAGGAATGGAAAAGAAAAGACAGAAACAAACAAGTGAGGGTGCTGGGAATACAGTTCAGTAGGAGACCGCCCACCTGCCTGGAGGAAGCCAAGGCCCTGAGCGGAGGGGACAGAGCAGCAAGGGAACCAGCAGAGAAGCGGGGATTCCACTATGAAGTGGCTCTGTCAAGTAGGAGGAAAGGCTCTGGGCCCAGCAGTGAGGATGAGCTGGCTGGTTGCTTAGATGGGAGCAGCTCAGAAAACTTCAAGTCAAACAACTTGTTTGAGTTTAATACTCCCCCAGGACTGTGGAAGAGGGAAAAAGGAGTAAGAGTCAGAAGTCCCAAGGCGAGGGAGCTTTTTGTTTTAAAGGACTACCTCTTGGGTCTGTCCCTAATTTTCTGGGTTTTGTTTCTGATTTAAAAAGGAGAGGTTTTATGTCACCCCTCAGAGTCTGCATTTTTGTGGGATTCAAGTATTTCTTAATTAGGTGCTGTCTCTTTACAGAAAGAAAAGACGCCTTTTATTTCATTTTACTTTGCCGTTTTAATTTACTCCCTTTCTGTTTAATAACTAGGTAGGGAAATACTAAACAGCTGCCGTGAAATATTACAAACCCTGCTTCCTGAGAAGGTTAAGAGGAAACTTTCCAAAACCATCTCAGGTCCCAGAGGTGGACACTTGGGGAGGCTACACAAATCCCAGTCAAGCAAGTCAATGGAAGTGTTCTTCCCTGTAAACCGCTGTGGCTCCCCGCCACCCTTGCTGATCTTCCTCTTTGGTGGATGGGGGGCAGGAGTCACGGTGTGGAGTGAGTGCATGTTTGAAGCGAGAGCTAGCCAGTCATGAGGTTGCTGGGGCTCACACTTTTCCCTTCTTCCAGTGACCTGTTCTTGAGCTTCTTCTAGAGAAGGTTCAAACTACTTCATCCCAAAGCAGAGAATTTGTGCCCACGAATGCTCACTATTAAGATGGACTTGGTAATCCATTATAACCCCAGCACTCCAGAGAGTGAGGCAGGAGAATGATCACAAGTTTGAGACCTGTCTGGGCCACACAGTGAAGGTCAAGTCATCTTGGGTTATAGAGCCCCTGTTTTAAACCAACAACAACAAAAGGAAACATGGGAAGTCCGAAGGGGAAGGAAAGAGGGAAGACAAGGGAGTGGGCAGCAGCAAAGGGTCAATAGTTGTCTGCAAAACACAGAAATGTCCCCAGAAATCTGGAACACAAATTCACAGGGCAGACAGGGCAGCAGTCTCCATCTAGGGAGCGGCGTATGATTCTTATGCACTCATTTTGTTGGCAAAAGAACCTGTCATAAAACGTCAAACTACCATAAAACAAAGCTCCGAAACGACTTGCTTCAGATGTTTTCATAAATCCCTAATGGCTAACGTGCTGCCTGCCATTGATAATATTAATGTGTTAATATTATCTCTAAAGCAGAGAGGCTGGTAGGTCTGGACACACACACACACACACACACACACACACATTCATTCATATACATGAAGATGGGATTGCCACAGAACTGGAAGATGGTGTTTTGCCCACCTTTGAATTCTAGCTGCACTTGCTGACCTTGGAAAAGCAGATTCAAGTGAGAAATCTAGTACTTACATACTACTTATATTCTTTTCCTTTCCTTCCTTCCTATCTATCTATCTCTATCTATCTATCCATCTCTATCTATCCATCCATCATCTATCTATCTACCTATCATCTATCTATCTATCTATCTATCTATCTATCTATCTATCTATCTATCTATCTATCTATCTGAGACAGTGTTTCCCTATGTAGCCCTGGCTGTCCTGGAACTCACCATGTAGGCTGTCCTCAAACTCACAGAAATCCATCTGCCTCTATTGTTCTTTTGGTTATGAGTACTTGGGCTGTTTCCACTTTGGGCAGCATAATGCTGCAAGCTTACTTGGTTGCACTTTTAGGTACTTGTGTTCCTATGTCACAATCTACTTTTATAAAACAAAACAAAACAAACAAACCAAGGTAGAGCACTTTGAGGGGCGTGCCTGTCAAGAATATAAATATCAGCCAGGTGTGTTGGCACACATCTTTAATCCTGGCACTGTAATGAACAACAATGTGATGATATCCATGTGATGGAAGACTATTTAGTCATTAATAACAACATCAACAGCCAAAAGCAGATGGCTCACCAGGTAAAGGTCCATATTGCTAAGCCTGACAACTTGATTTGATCCCCAGGACCTACTGGAATGAATAAAGAGAACTGAGTTCCTCAGGTTGTCCTCTGACCTCCTCTCACATGCCTTAGCTCATATATAAGCCTATGCTCACACACACCCCTGTGCTCACACACACCCCTGTGCTCACATCCAAACCTATGATCACACACAACCCTATACTCACATACAACCCTATGCTCACACATAACCCTGTGATCACATACAAACCTATGCTCACACACAAAACAAAATTTTAAAGAAAAATTCTTTGAAAAGATCAATGTGCTGATATGTGCTTTAACATAGATGAGGAGAGGGCATTGTGTTAAGTGAAATAAGCCAGAGGAGAAAGGAGACACATTGTATGAGCTCCCTCTAGAAAGGAGACACATTGTATGAGCTCCCTCTAGAAAGGAGACACATTGTATCAGCTCCCTCCAGAAAGGAGACACCTTGTATCAGCTCCTTCCTCCAGAAAGGGGACACCTTGTATCAGCTCCCCAGAGGCGTGAAGCTCAGACAGAAAGTAGGATGATAATGGGGAGCACTCTTTCAAAACTGCAGTGATTCAGCCAAAATATGAAGAAGCTGCTGGGGGAACTGAGGGTGGTAGCTCAGTTAGTGGCATCTGCATAGCGTGCATGAAGTTGGGTTCAATCTCCATCACTGTTTAAGCCAGGGTGGTAGCACAGGCCTGTAACTGAACACTCTAGAGGCAGAAGGACAGAGATCTGAAGTTCAATGCCAACCTGAGCTATAGAGTATAACCCTGCCTCTAACAGAAAAGTTGCTAATATAGAGGGTGGTGATGAGCTCAAACCCCTGTGAATATATTCAACACTATTGAACTACACAAGAGAACTTAACTGAAATGGATTCATGTGGTCCACAGAAACCATCACATTAAAACCTAATTTCAGGAGCTGGTGAAATAGCTCAGGAGGTACCTGATGACCCGAGCTTGAGCCCCAGAACCCACACAATGGAAGTAAAACAAATTGTCCTCTGATCTCTCCACACTATGGCATGTGTTTCTAGATACAGGTTCACACACAACAAACAAATAAATGCTAATGTATATTTATTTACACACACACACACACACACAGTGTGTAACTCCAGTTCTAGGGAGATCTGTTGCCTGTGACCCCTGAGAGCATCTGCACTCCGGTGCACATAACCCCACCACACAAATACACAGAAATAAAGACAGAAATGAAGTCTTAGTGAATAAATAAAACCTCATTGCAATCGCAAATATAATTTAAGGAACCAAGAATGACCCTTTGTATGATGTGTTTTCCCAACTTTGCTGCTTCACTCAGTGGGAGGAGGGTGTTGAACACACATAGTGCAGTCTCCTTGCAGAAGGGAGGACCCTGAGCTCTCTGAAGACATTTCCAAAGTATCTGGACCACTCCACTGCTTTCTTAGAATAAATATAAAAGATTTGTAAAGGGCCTAGTGTTGATGCCTGCAGTGGGAGGGAGAGCAGGGAGGGAAGGAGAGCTAGCCTCAGCTCAAGAGTAGAGGTTTTCCTGCAGCTGCTTATCTCCTGCCTCACTGCCTCCCAGAAATGCTTCCCTGGAGCCATTCTTCAATCTTCCCCTCAGGTTTAAGTAGGGAATCACTGATACTTCAGGGTCTGAGGCCCAAGCCCACCTAGAAGTTTCCCATCCTAGCAGGTCAGTTATTTCTCTGGCTGCAGGTTTCTTAATCCTGACCCCTTAAGATTAGTTGATGTAATAACCAAATAAGCCAAAGCTTATTTGCCACCATCCATAGAGGAGACTAAACCTTTGTGCGTATGTCATTAACCAAAACCACATCACCTAGAATCTAGGGTCCAGTTGCGCAAGTGTTGGCCTGGCTTTGATCTTTAAAAGATGTCAGTACCAGCTTTACTGCGCTAGGCAGGAGGAGGAGATCCAAAGCCGGTGACTATAAGCCTCTGGAAGAAGCGGCAGTCCGTCAGTATGATACCTCGTTGCTTGGAGACCCGAGGGACCCAATGGCAAGGACCCAAGGGAAATGAGAGGGAAGGAATGGAAAGTGCTCACCAGGCTCCCACTGATGGGGCCACTCAGTGGGACAGCACAGGGTTGCCCCATAAAAGTGGAGTCAGACTAGACTGTCACAGAAGAGAGCTGGACCACAGGTTCGACACTGTAGGACTTGGATCCCAAAGAGAGATTTACAATGTGACTGTCACCAAGGAAACCTCACAGGCAGCATCGAATTTTCTAAACCAACCACTGCACCAAATTCCCTGCCAGCTTGTAAAACGCTTCCCAGAATTTGCCTTTCCTTACTCCAAAGGATGCTGCTTTATTAAACAGCGTAGGAGGCTGGAGAGGGGGTGGAGAGTAGAAAGACAAACTAAGGGTGAATTACATTTTAATTTAATTTAATTTTAGATGTAGTCTTTTTCAGTCCTGCTTCATTCAAGGCTATCCTAAATCTAGTCAGATCCAGAATGTGTGGGCCCTGCTCTTCTGCAAGGTTAGAATTAAACAACAAAAAAATAAATAAACAAACAAAATAAACAAAAAACCAACAGTTTCTTGGAGCTGGTTTGTAGCTTTGACATTAGAATCCTTGCCTTACTTGCTGGGCAGTGCTGGGCAGTGGTGGCGCACATCTTTGATCCCAGCACTTGAAAGGCAAAAACAGGTAGACCTGGGTGAGTTTGAGGTCAGCCTGGTCTATAGAGCAAGTTCCAGAACAGGCTCCAAAAGCTACAGAGAGAAACCCTGTCTTGAAAAACCAAAAAGAGGAGGAAGAAGAAGGAGGAGGAGGAGGAGGAGGAGAAAGAGGAAGAGAAGGAAGAGATGAAGATGACGAAGAAGAGGAGGAGGAGGAAGAGGAGGAAGAGGAGGAAAAGAGAATCATCATCATCATCATCCTTGTCCATGCATGAAGTCCTAAATTCAATCCCCAGGGCCTAATAAAGCAGAAGTGTTGGTGGACATCTGAAGGCAAAGAATCATAAGTTTAATGTTTCCCTAACATGGTCAGTTTGAGGCCAACCTGGAATACATGAAACCCAATCTTAAAAAAGGTGTGTGTGTGGGGGGTGCTGCTGGAGAGATGCCTCAACAGTTAAGAGCACTGACTGCTCTTCCAGAGGACCTGGGTTCAATTCCCAGCACCCACATGGCAGTTCACACCTGTCTGTAACTCCAGTTTCAGGGCTTTTGACACTCTCACACGACATACATGCAGGCAAAACACCAAATGAACATAAAATGCATTATATATATATATATATATGGTTTCCAGGGGGTCACAGAAACACACCCACAATCTCAGCTCTTGGGTGCCTGATATAGGAAGATCTCTAATTTAAGGTCAGCCCAGGCTGTACAGAATAACCGTCTCCTTTATTTTTAGAGACAAGGTTTCAGCTAGTCCCAGCTACCCTT
Organism: Microtus ochrogaster; assembly: GCF_000317375.1. Classification (NCBI taxonomy): domain Eukaryota; kingdom Metazoa; phylum Chordata; class Mammalia; order Rodentia; family Cricetidae; genus Microtus; species Microtus ochrogaster. Next base: position 34,119,787 of record NC_022019.1, read on the forward strand.
GAACTCCTGATCTTACTACCCCAACAATTTGACTCACATATGCTGTGTGTGTGTGTGTGTGTGTGTGTGTGTGTAACTTGATATGTACATTTTATACTCCAACATTTTTCTCACACTGGAGCAGAAGTATGCACAACATACTTGGAGACTTTGTGTTGCCATGTTGGAGTCCTAGGGAGTTTCAAGAAAGTCCTATTTTGCTGCCCACTTATCTTTCCTGGTAAATCTGGAAGTCTGGCCACAGTACTTAGGCCTAGACCCATCTGAGTATTTTATATTTTAAAACCTGTTTCTTCCAGATGATTGACAGCTGGTGGATTTCCGTTTCCCAGGTTGAGCTGGGTTCCCAGATAGCAGGTTGGTCCTCAGCAGTCCGACAACCCAGTAAGTCTCAGCCATCCAGGGAGGCTGGAGGAAAGCCCATTTGAAACAGGATCCCAGCAGCCCCCTGGCCTTTGCTCATGCTGTGTCCGGCAGGCAAAGAATTCCAGAGGGTCTGAGGTAGCGAACAGCATGTTCTGAGTCAACTTTGAAAAGAAAAGAAAAAATAAGATTGGTAAGAGGAACAGAAGTATGAAACCGGAGGAAAGGAGGGAAAGCCAGGAGAGGAAGCTGAGATAGGAGCCGCCTAGAAGCCCAAACCTTGTTATTGGCCCTTGGACAGGGTCTCTATCAAGGTGAGCCGTTGTGCCGAGAGTATTAACAGTCTCACACAGGTGTCCACCCAGACAGCTAGCAGAGCAGAAAGGCCCAGAGTACACTCACTCTTCTGTACCCCTGCTTCAGAATGACCCCGGTCACCCTTGAAGCCTAGGCTGTCCTTGAGCCCATCAGAGTAACAGCTCTCCAAATTCTGAAATATGCCTGTCAGGACAACAGCTATCCCCCACACAGCATCCTAGAGGAACCGGTCCACTAGCATAGAAATCCAGAAAACTCACGTACCCAAGGAAAGTACCTAGATAACTGGCCAGAAAGATGCCCAGGGGCCACTGGCCACCATGTCTTCTGGAAGCCCTCTTCCAGATAGGTGTAGGGATAAAGTGTGTGTGTCTAGGGGCCTTTCTTTCCCTAACTCTGGGTATTCACACTTTGTCAATGATCCCTGGCTCCCGGGGCCTCCTCCATTTCCTGAGCTGGAATCCTCTACAGAAGTTGAGAGATCCAACTTGGATCCTAGTGCCGGAGTGCAGCAAGGATGCAGGGGTGTGTCGCTCACCATCCTGGCTCTAGCAGCCGGAACTGCTTAGACGGGCCCGGTACTTGGCCAGAGTTGCTGTGTGTAGTGAAAGGAAACACGACTCCTCACTGGGCCGCTCCTTGCGTCTCTTCGCACGCGCAGGTTCTGGCCTGACTTTCATGGCATCCCCTATCTTCGCTGTCCTTACCCCCACTTCATTTGGAAGCCGTGACCAAGCTGCATCTGGGGCTGCAGCCCCCGAATCATAACACTTTTGCTACGGCGACACCCAGCGAGCTGTCTCCAAGCACTGCCAGGCCGGCACCTCTGGCCCCGACTCACAGCCCCATCTCTCTGTGCCCAGTTGCATAGAATGCCACGCACAACCTGCCCGCACAAGCACATGTGCGCACACGCACGGGTTCCCCCTCCAGCTCCGCCCGCACAAGTGCACAAGTCCGGCCGATTTCCTTTTGGACTCGCTTTGCAGGCCTCTGGTTCTCCTCTCCCGTGGCCACTTTCCTCCCGGGTTCCCCTGGTCTGCCTCCTTCCTCTTCCTGCGCCCTGGGAGAGGAGAGGAGGCTGCAGAAGTGTGGCCCGCGCATCCTGCAAAGGCTGAATTATGGGACAAGGCTGGGAATGCAGGGCTGGCCTCCGGCCTGCGCCCTGTTTGTTTTCCCTTCGTCCCCTGAATGCTAGATTAAGATGTAAAGATTACCCCGGCCGAATAATGCCGGGAGTCAACACTCAAGCAAACAAAAGTGCTTGCACAACTCGCCAACCCCGCTGGGACCCGGGCCGCGGGCTGGGGGAGAGAACGCGCTCCTCGCTGCTAATTACAAATAAATGATGATGTGCTCACTAAGTAATTGATTTAATGACGTTCCTATGAAACTATTAAACCCGGGTGGAGGTCAGGCTGGAGGCGCCCCAGAGCGCCCATTGTGGGCTGTTTAACTCCACCAGGCTCCTCCGAAAGACATCGGGGCTAATAGGTGAAGTCACAGCTGCTCCGGGCTGACTTTCTCCGAGCGCTGGGCTGGCCGGGGGGCACCCTCGCGCCCTCCTCCTGCCGCGCCCTCGTGTCCCACCGCCCGCACTCCGCGCAGACCAGCTTACCCACGCCTCTCCCAGCCCTGCCGCCAGCTCCCGAGGGCCTCTCCAGAGGGATCCCGGGTCTCTTTAAGAGCGGCGAAGTTGAGCACAGAACTTGTGCGCTCCGCCAGCACTGCCGCCCACCCCTCCTTCCTTACCCCACCCCCGCCACTTCTTTCAGGAACTTCAGCCAGTGTGCCATGCAGGGTGCCCGCGTGCTCTTGGCACGGCGCCTGGAACCCAAGTGAGTGCCCAGTGCACTGACGGGGGAGGGGGGGCGAGGCTGGCGGGTGTGTGTGAGTTGTGCTTGGGTGTGTTTCAGGTCAAAAGGCCACCTTTTTTCGTTCCTTACCCGGCCTTGGGACCTGTTTTTAATAAAAACGGTATAGAAGTAGAGAGACCAAAGTAGAAAAATGAATAAAAATGCAAAAAAAAAAAGTCATTGGTATAGGAGCTCAGGCCTAGCAGCCTCAGTCCTGAGTTTTGTGCAAGAAACACCTCTACTCCACCCCCAACCCCAGCCCTGACCCAATCAGACGGACCCTTGCCCCAGTGTTACCTGCACGTCCCAAAGGATTGGAGGGCCTAGGCCTGCTTTTTAGGGCGATTAAGTTCTCCCGTTCTCTCCCTTTCCTCAGAGCACAGCCCACCTAGAGGTGAAAGGGTACAGGCTCCTTCTGGTTTTTGCAGCAGGGGCTCTTGGTGGGAAATGCGACCTTCCTTATCCAAAAGGTCAGACAGAGCCCTCGGAGTGGATGGAGGGAGCACATCCAAGATGGAAAAATCAAACGCTGCAAATAGATCTCCAGTCAAGGATACTAAGCTCCTCTGGACGACAGCAAGAGTCCAAATCACTCAGGCCTAGAGAGGAAAGAACGACCGCATCCTTCCACCTTCCAGGGGCCTTGCCGTGAAAGGGAAGGCCTGAGCCCAGATGGGACTCCACATCCTGAGACAGGGAGGAAGGAGGAGGGTGCTTCAAGCTGCAAAAATCCATCTACCCACATGCCCTGGCCTCTCCAGCCAGCCAACTCTTGTCTCTCTCCTTTGAGAAGCCATACTCAACCTATTCTTGAAGCATGAATTCATTTATATCACAGTTAGTTGGCCATGGTCTTCTTTCCTCCCCTCCCCCCCTTTTTCTTTTCTCCTTTCTAAAAATTTCCAAACGCTGAAATAAATTTCTCTTTGGATTTGGGTGTGGGCCCAGCTTAAACAGACAGAACCTGGCTTCTGTTTGGGCCTTTGGTCTCAGCCTTCATTCCTCAGGAGCACTGATGGAGATGATTTCACAGCTTTCCTTGGGCAGCTTCTCCACCTGCAGAACCTTGGTTGGAGTGCTGGGGCCTTTATTTGTTTGTGACCTGTTAAAGGGATGTAGAGGGAACAGGAAGCCCTAGTTAAGAAACCTGTTTGCACCAAGCTTTTGTCTTTCTTTATAGGAACCAGAATGGTTACTGGATATTTTTCAAGGCTGGTGTTTTAATTTCCCCCACACAGGAAGGATTTAAAAAGTAGGGGTATCCAAGCCGTGAGAGACCCAAGTGGCTCTTGTGCCCAAAGAGGGCACGGGGTTCACGCTCCTCCTCTTTCCGAACAGCTGCTTGGATTTTGTCCCGTCTCCCCTCCCTTCACCCCAGACCCTAAACTCTTTTAACCACAGCTGCTGACGGCGTTCCTGAGGCCCTCAATGTAGGATGGTCACTTCTCTTCAGCCTGCAAATGAGAAGTGACATTTCAGCCAACCCCTAAGCAGAGCCTGGGGACACAGGCCCATTGACAGAGCGTGGCCCAGGGGCCGGGCGGCTCCACAGCCTCCGAAGCGGGCTTAATTAATACCATCTTAAATAGTTCAGCGGCCACCGAAGACAAAGTTGAAGGAAGACTTTAAGGCTGAGTGCCCCTCGACAAGCTCCTGCCCTGTGTCATTCAGTATTTAACGCGCCCACTTGTAAAGCAACTACTGGTGCTCCTTTCTCAGCAAGGACATTATTTTTTCACGGTGCCCATAGCCAGGGAAAGCCCTTTAGGCAAAGAAAATCAAAATGTTTGTTGTTTTGGATGACTCATAACTCTTGTTTAACACAAGCACTTTCAGGCCAGTATAACAGGCGCAGCCTCCAAAGCAAACAGCACAATCCTAGTGACAGAGTCGAACACAAAAAGCACATTGTCTTGAGGACTACCCCTTTCTCTGGTGCTAGATGGGGGCCTGTCTCCCAGTGAACACCACGATGCCATTTCACTTTTGAACTATTGTTTTTGAGTTATGCCATGTGGTCAAAAGGAGGGAGAAGGGGGTTGTTTCCAGGCTCCTAAGACAAACGAGTTTGCCTTTTCAATGAAATCCCCCCGCGATCCTTGAAAACGGAGTTTAAATGTCACCTCCGCCTTTCTAATGGGCGCAGGGCTGGAGGCGACCCTTCAAAGCGCCTGGGTGATAAACGACCCTTATTAAATATGGCCCTTACTGCTGGGAAAATACGGCGCTGGGCCCGCGTACCCAAGAGCGCCCCTCGCTGGAGGGCCCGGGAGCCGCAGGAGCCTGGATCACCTAGGGACAGAGGCCCTCAGGACCTGCTCCCAGGGAGGGACAGTGAGCTAGAGTTTGGGGGGGGGGCTGGTTGTAAAACAACTTCTTATCTGCCATCCCAACACGGCCCAAGAGCCCCATCCCCAGAGCCACGGCCTGAAAGGTTGGTGCATTTCCCCTCTGACTTCTTTTTGTCGGTGGCCCAGTGGCGTCTGCAAGTCTGAGCTGCAAAGTTACTGATTTGCAGGCCGCATGTTAAGGCAGCCCATGTAAGTAATTTCTCTGGGCACCCCAGCAAAGGAGAACAAATCGCTGACAAAGGCGAGCGCTTTCGATTCAGCGGCGTCGTTAAGGCAACCCTCAAGTATCCCTCTTATAATAAGTTCCACTTCAAAGCGTTTCTCATTGAGCGGTGACTGCTTCGCACTTTTATTAAGTCCGGGCTTTTTCACTCCGAGGAATCATCTGTTTGGTTATTTTTCATCGTGTTTATTTTTCACTATTCACACAGTACTTGTATTAAATAAACAAAGAACAATCGCTCTGCAAATAAAAGTGCTTAGGTGGGGATAGAACGAAGAGGTACTGGGGATCAGGCGCCCCTGCCTCTCCCCCCCCACCCTGTGACATCACTACCCCACCCCCACTGCGCTTTCTCTCCTCCCTCCATTCTTTCTCCTTTCTTTCAAGCCAGGAGGTTCTATAGGGGAATCATCGTTAACAACAAAAAAGCTAGTATATAGGATATGCACATATATATCATATATTTATAAGCCTTGCCCATGTGTTTCTGATGAGGTGAGAATTGACTGAACTAACTGGCCATGAAAGTAAGGGTCACTGCAACTGTATCTTAATAGAGTGTCTCAAATTGCTGTGGACAGCCTGCCAGCGACTCTCCTGGCTCTGCCCATTGCCATAGCAATTCTGTCTCTCTCTGTGGATGTACCATAAAAACACTAGTTTGAATTTCAAAGAACATGCCTTTGAACTTCTCCCCGCCTGATTAAGACTCTTAGGTGGTGTGTGAATGTGTGCTCTGAGATGTTCCTGCGTGGGCGTGTGGTCTCTAAGAGGTTTTGTTCACAGGGAGGGGAAGTGTGCTGGCCACCCCAGGATCCTTCCAGACCTGGAAGGTCCCTGAGGTCACGGGTGGTGTGTGGGTAAACCACCGGCAGATGGATGGATCCTTAAATCTGTGGGTTGTTTTGTCTGCCTAGGGATGAGTTGGTTTCCTTTTCTCTGATTTAAGGTGACCACTTGAGAAAAGCAATCCTCTCTCCTTCCCGTCCTCTGACGCAGTCCCTAACCAAACTGGGACCAGTTTGGACGCAGTAGTGGTGGCCAGACACCCTCTTCAAGTCACAGCACAGAACCAGATGACTCAGAAAAGCTCAAGACTCCAAAAGCTCCCACAAAATGAAATATATCAATTACGAGACTGTAATCTAAATATTCAGTGGGCAGACAGTTGGATCCAGCTTGCAAGGTTTTCAGGCCCCAGGGCACTTGTGTGGCCACCTCCAACTCAAGAGAATATAATTCCCATCCTGTAAGCTCTTTCTAAGCACCTTAGCCTTTCCTGGCATTCGTTTTACTAAGGAACATCTGAATAGGAGAAATATATAAACGAGGAAGAACCGTGTGTCTGAGGAGCCTCCTGGCCTGGAAAACAAAGGTGACTGATTTTGTGTTTGCAAAGGCCACACTTTTTTTTTTTGCAGAGGGAAGATGAAGTCTTTGATGATAGCCAACTTAGTGTCAGTAAGTGGCTTTCTTTGAGACATATTCAGATGGGAACGTCTTGCTTGCCAATTGCCATAGAAATCCTAACACACCGTGAAGATTGTCCAAGCGCCAAGCCTTCCGTTCTGGACTAAATTACTTTGAAGTGGCTCAGGACGAGCAGTGGTCAATTTTAACTCTATAGACTGGACAGAGGACGCTGGGAGTGGGAGATTGTGCGTTTTAAAGCAGAAAATAAGAAGGGGAAACTTGTTTTATACACTCTATACAAGGCTCTGCTCTCTGTCAGATATCTTTTATCTTTTATATTTCCCATGAATGATTCATGTCTTGGTGGCTTTGTGTCCCCCTTCTTTTCACAAGGAACTTGATTAGAGAGCTGTGAGTTTTCCCACTCATGCGCTGGTTATTGTCATCGGGCTAAAAACAACTCTTGGCAACCTGTTTCACCTTTCCTGCATTTAACAGACCTGACTTTGAAAAGCCACTATAACCTTTGGAGAAAGGCTTATTGACGGGACTGCCAATTGTTTTTTAAATACTTGCCTTTTATCTGTTTTGTAGTAGTGAACACAGAAACAAGTAAACAGACAGGCTTGCTAGCATGCATTGCCAAACATATCAATTTGAGCCGCTGGAATATTTTGTTGCCATGAAAGAATTGCTTAACACCTGCCCTAAAATGCTGAGCTCAAGTTACACCCTCCAAAATAAACTAAAAGTGTAATTTGATCTACTCCTCCACCCTAGCCCCATGACCCGCTATAAGCTGATTTGGTATCCACTAGTCAGTTTCATTCCATAATTATAAATTGTTCCTGAGCAGTTTGCTATCACCTCCCTTGTGTCTGAAAGTTTCTCACCATCCACTTTATTTTGTTTTCAAAATTGTCTCTTTTCTTCCTTTTAAAATGGAGGCTATGCACCAAAGCCCACTCCTCATTTTAACAATTGGAACTGGCTGAGATCTGTGCAACTGTACTTGTAACCTGCAGGAATTTGTTTTCATAGATTTCTTGGGATTTCTAGATCAGTGGTTTTCAACCTGTGGGTTGTGACCTCTTTGGGGCTGAACAACCCTTTCACAGGGTTGCCAAGACCCAGAAAAAAACACAGATATTTACATTTTGATTCATAACAGTAGTAACACTACAGTTATGAAGTAGCAATGAAAATAATTTTGTGGTTGGGGGTCACCACAACATGAGAACTGTATTAAAGGGTCACAGCATTAGGAAGGTTGAGGACCACTTTTCTAGATTAAACTGTAAGTAAGCCAGGCTGCTTCCTCTCCCCCACCCCTTCAGGGGCTGATAAGAGACCAGGGAAGGGCACTGTTCACTACCATAGGGACTGTTCTGTTTTAAAAGAATGACAGAGATATTGTCACTGGGTCAAATGGAGCAATCCATAGGAAGAATACCTTTATTACCTTTGTCATCCAACCACCCCTCTTGCCTTCTCTCTAATGGACGTGCACACTTTTAAGGTTTTTATTTTCGGTGCATCAGGAACCAATAAATCTGTGGCAGAGTTAACCTATGCATGGCAAAATACATAAAATACACATTCCTTTGTTTCATAATAAATAAACCTGTAGCATGGTAAAGAATAGTGCAAACTACCATGGGAAAAAGTTGTATAAATAAAACAACTCATACATCAGAAATATTTTGTCCTAACAAATTTACAGTACATAAGTTATCCCACCCAAGTTCATACCTTATTTTTTTTCTATTTGAAAGGACTTTGAAAGTGAATAACAGGGGGGAAAAATCAAATAAACTTTTAAAATGTAGAATTATTTTATATTCAAGTTGTAGGTCTTTCTCTTTGTCAAGGAGGATCTGCATGTGTTGTATTTACTGTAACAATCTGAAGACAACATTGAAAGGTGTCCACATAACAGCACCATGCATTGTACTAGTAATATATCTATAAACTATAATCTCATCAACACGAGGCAAAACGACATGCAGGAAGAGTCTTGGGTTTTCACATTACCTTGTCCATTCAAGTAAGCTTAAAAATATATTTTATATTTTTCCACCTTCCTTTTCTTTTCCTTAAATAAACCATGGATCATAAATGACAATCTTTCACCAAAATGTATAATATATTTCTTTGGTGTGCTTTGAACTCTTCCAGAAAAAGAAAAGGATCTTTAAAAATAAATTAATTAAAAAACCTGTACAAATAAAAGCATTCACAGACACTTATTAACAATGACAGGACTACATCAAGCACTCACAGCACACAAAACAGATTTCTACAAATCCTGGGGAAGGGGGGTGTCTTCAAGGTCTGAGGGTAAATTAGTGCTCTTTAGTGTATGCGTGTTATGTTTCTGTTGGGCTACAGTTTGCACAGGAGATGTGTTGTACCAACTGAACACAAACTGACCAAGAGTTATTGTCCTAGGTCCTTGACCCTTTGTATCCTGGTCTGACAGCTCTGGCAAAGGTCACACATTCATCAGTGTTTGGTGGTAACTATGAACCCTTTTAAAAACCCAACATGTATAGGAACTCCTCCTCTTGTAGTGGAAATCATATACTTCACATTGTCATTTTCAGATGGAAGAGGATTTAGTGCTCATGGCACAGGTGGAAAAATGCATTAAAAATAACTTTTAAAAAAGGTTGATACAGTAGTATAAAAAGATAGTTGGCCTGTCTAGAGAAAAGAAAAAAAAAAAAAAGCTTTAAAAAAAATAGGCAGGATGCGACCATAACACCTCCTCAGCCTTAACTATGCATGCTGGCACCCCCCAAAAAAACTCATGGTCAAACATAACTCATGACTTATTACCCAACAGGTTAGGACGCAGCGAGAGGCAGCATCTGAAATTCCCAGTTTAAAAACAAAACACAGCCCAGCAGAGGAAAAAGAAAGCACTTGGATCACTTGTAGTTTACAAAAGATCACAGTTTCCCAGTTGTCTGTCGCAGCAGCTCTTCTCTACTTCTGCTTGAACAATCACAGTAGCATGATAGAGGGAGATATAGCAAGGTGGCTGTACTTGTACTTGGCTTGTTTTTCTGCTTCATTTTTTTTTTTTTTTGAAATCACACAAGGAAAGATACTGAAGGAACAATCCTGTATAAAAATATCATGTCATGGTGAGATTGGTAATAAAAGCATAGGAATTAAAATGATAAATATCAGAAAGTAAAGTTTTGTTTTTGTTTGTTTTTTATACAAAGACTTGGATACAGGCACAGTCCAGGATCTGTTGTCAGTGCAGCAAGTGTGTGTTTTACAATCAAGAGGCCTTTGCAGATTAGGTCTCTAGAAGGCTCAAAAGCAGCCTTCACTATGGTGTCAAAGGCATCTGAGAGGCACTCCGGAACATGGAGAGGGCCTGGTTGATGTGTTAAGGTCTGACTTAATGTTCTTTTTTCTCTCTCGCTTAATAGTATACTCCACACAGACACGCACACGCACACACACACACACGCACACACACACACTGTATTGGCAGTGAATATCTCAAATTTTCCACTACTTTTCCCCGCTAGACTCTGCCTCCAGGTCTGTCCTACTGCGATGGACAAGTCCAGCTTGGTTGCTTGGTTGCTTTTTATCTGTTTGCTATTACTTCTATTTTTTTTTTTTTTTTTTTTTTCAGTGCTGGAGACTGAACCCAGGGCCTATGCATGCCAGGCAAGCACTCTAGCTCTGAAATGCATCTCCAGTCCTGTTTTCTTTTTCATTTGTTTGTTTTTTGCCTTTTTTTAAGAGAAAGAGGAAAAAAAACCCCAAATATCTTAATTAAATTAATTAAATGTATAAACACCATAGGGTTTCATACTGAATAAATAGGGCTAATTAGACCCGGTTGCAAGTCTGAGTCACCAGCTTGTCTCAGGCTCCGCATTGTCTCAGGTTAGGATACGGTCCAAGGACTCCCCACTTCCTATCTCACTTATTAATAATCATTCTAATGTATCGTCCGCACGACTTCAGGATTCCCGTACATCTCCTCGTCTTCAGACTCAGAGGTGGTTCCGTTGCTGGAAGGTGTGTGGAGGTGGCTGGGGGCCCCGCTGGCCTGGCAAACATACCACTCATTGAGGTTGGTCACCTGAGGGGACAGAGTGCTGGACCGACTCCTGGTTGGGTCCAGCACAGGGGACAAAGTGTCAGCCACCGGAGTCCCCACTGATGAGTACCCAAGGGCTCCTGGAGAAGGTGGGGGGGACTTGCAGTGGACCTTCATGTGCTTCCTCAGAGAGCTCGGGTGGGTATAGGATTTATCACAGCCTCGAATCTTACAGTAGTACGGCTTGTCGCTGGTGTGGACATGGGAGTGCTTCTTTCGATCACTGCTATTGGCAAACTTCCTGTCGCAGCCGTCAAATTCACATTTGAAAGGCTTTTCCCCTGTAAGGAAACACAGCAGAGGTTAACAATGCTTCCCAGAGACCCTCTCATTTGATACAATCTCAGAGCAGAGCTATGGGTACACCCTTGTCCCCCTTCCCCCAAGAGCAACTCCCAGCTTTATTCCTAACTGCGGTATTCTAGACACTGCCAGGACTGGCCTGTGTCCACTGGCCTGGAGGCTTTGCTTGGATTTGGGGAGCACCAGGGGGGTCAGAGGGAAATCTGAAGTTCAGGATGTGCCTCTGAAGGCCACCAAGGGCTTCCATACCACGCCATCACACACACACACACACACACACACACACACACTCCCTTAAGGTCTGAACACAAGTGGAAGATTCCCTGTTTAGATAAACACCAATGAAACCATATTGCCAAAACAATGGTTATAAACGAGAATCATAGAAAAAGAAACACACACACAAACATATATACTAATTTACAGTAACTTGGGGGCATAGAGAGATGATAATGGCACATCATTGAGACTCTCCCTAGATTCACTGATGGGAAAGGAGAAAAACTAAACACACTTCTCTTCGGAAATAATGACACCTGCGAAACACACAATCCTGAGATTTTTACAAAGTTGGTTGGGCATTGGTGTCTGCGTTCCACCAACGACCCCTATAAGGTGTGTAAGGAACAGACACTAGTAAACACACCTCTACCTTGTGCCCTAAAGGACACTTAACCTGACAGTTTTCTTCACTCCTTAATAATCAAAACCATAAAAAAAGAGGTCCTTTGACCTATCACCTCTTTATCTTACCCATCAGCCCCCAAAACACAACTCCTTAAACGCTGGCCACATGTCCAGGAAGTGACTGTTTAGTGAGCTGTAACTAGGGACACTTAGCCAAACCACTTTGGTGTTTAGGAAAAGAAGATGACAACAGGTCAGATTATAATTGAGCTTCCCTCTGACCTCAGTATCTATGAGCTTGATGTATTCGGACCCCAAACTGATTAAGTCATCCCATAATACTGTTTTTAATACTAAAAAAATAAATAAATAAATAAAACAAAAAACCAGCATAGAACATAGGAAAATGTTCTTTGTTTTGGATAATATATTTCAAAAAGACATAAAAGTAGATAAACCTCTGTGGATAATTATCTTATTTTCTCCATACCAATATTTCAATGAGGTCTTTTTTCTTTCCTGTTCCACCAATGGTAACTGCTCCAATGCCAGAGTATAATACAGCTGAAAGTATTTAGGTGCCTAAAATATAACTTCCCAGAATACTGTTTAAAAAGGAAATTAGTTATTTTTGAAATGTACCTCCTACATTAACCCACCAGTAGAAGGGATACACAACTCACAATGATAATCACAACCCTTAAAATTCTCTAGATTAATTAATCCCTTCCTATCAGAACATGGATTTGTCAGGGTTTCTGTATTACACTGTAAGTTCAAGGTAAGCCTCATTTAACAGCGCATCCTTTAAATATATACTATGTGTTACATATTTATATACACATATAATCAGCCCTTCAATATGAAGGCTTAAGTGGTTTTATGCATTCCAAGCAAATACACTACTTTTCAAAATTCTCATTTTTCTGAGCAGCCTTCATTGGGAAAAACAAGTGTTGAATATTGCTGGTTCCTCCATTCCACTGGAGAAAAAGCAGCAGGACTCAGTGAAGGAGATGGGGGGGGGGTGGAAAGAAGGAAGAGGCTAGCGAATAAAGGACAGGGGCTGGAGAGAGGAAGAAAACAGCCGATGTTGCTGAGGGGCCTGGGAGTGCCTAACCAGAAGGGCTGGGCGACCCCAGTACTTCCGTTACAGTCGCTGACAGAGGGGGTCATGTCAAAATTGAACTATGCAGAGTTTTGGAGACTTGGTGCCTGTAGCAAAGAGCTATGTGGATGTGGCCTGGATCTTGCCAACTCCCTCTAGACACCGGCCAGACACAGGTTATAAACGCAGCTGTAGGGCACGTGGGTCAGGAAACAGGCCTTCAGGAGTGGCCAGGGGATTAGTCCTTTGATCCATCTGTTCTGGGATCCCTGATAACCCCACAAGGGAAGGCAGTGTGGCAGGGAGGAAAGAAGTAGAGACGGTCTATCTCGCGATACAATGCCCATTGGCTCGGAAAGCCAGGGGACAGCCAAACAGTAGCACGCTGGCTAAGAACCGAATCTGGCAATGCCAGTATAAATCCCTCTCGAGGGGCGCCCCACCAGCTCCACCTGCAAGGGTCCATGCAGCCTCTGGAAGTGGGAACAAGCAACGTAATTATCCCTACTACGTGGAACCAGCAAGAAAATCCCACCACTTGCTGCCACGGATAGGGTCAGAGGGCAGCCTATCCTGTGGGAACCCAAAAGCCATGACGGGAGTCTGTCAGTCAGTTTCTCCTTGGTCAGCTGCCAGCAGCCTCCAGGGTAAGGTCCGCTCGCCTCTCGAGGCCTGGGAAAGTGGAGAGGGCCCAAAGCCTCCTGCACAGCATTTTGAAGTTCCCTTTAGCCCTGGCTGCGTGGGGGAAGTGTTTTGCATTCTGCTGCCTTAGCGGGCCTGGTTGTTTTGATGAAAGTCTCGTGGGAAGTTTCAGGTTGGAAAAGTCATTAAGGAGAACTGATCCCAGTTACGGAAAGGGAAGGGAGGGGAAAAAAGAGGCCTCGAGGGAAAATGTACTCCTAGACGGTCCTATCCTCCTCCGGGTCCTGCAAGTCACAGGGAAGCCTGCAAGGTGTAGGGCCGCAAAAGCAAGGCCTGGGGTTGCGAACCAGGATGCTCTCATAAAGACCTCAAGGCCGGTAGGTCCTACATAAGGACCCATGTTTCGGGCTGCTTCTTCGTCCCAGAGGCGCAGATAAATCAGTCAAATGATTATTGAATGTAAACTCGGGTTACCTAAGTGTCCTCGGAGGAATAATATTGTCTCTCATATAAATCTTGACTACACCCGCGCTCCACAGCGCTTTCGCATGGCGCGATTGTGCATTCTACAGGGCCACAGGACCCGTCCCTCTACTGTCCCAAGCCCCAGCCTTCCACACCAGAGCCACGACGTGAGTTACCATAGGAGGAGGATCCTCACGGTGCTGAGCGTTTTCCCCAAGTTCTACAGAGGGGTAGGCCGTACCGACCCAGGAAACCACCCTCACTGGTGCCAAAACCTTCTTTGAAAGGACAAAAGCCAACTTCTCCAGTGCCCCAACACACTCTAGGTAGGGCCGGCGCAACGTGTGTGAGGGCACGTAAGTGAAGTGAGGCTGTGTGTAGGAGGGAGGTCGTGGTATCACAGGAGTCAGAAATGTGTGAACTGGTGTGAGATGCGCTCCCGTGAAGAGCGTGTGAATGCTGGATGCCTCCTAAGGTCCCAGGGTGCTGTACTCTCTCCCTCAGGCCTTCCTCAACCGGACCCGGTGGCACCGGGACCTGATTCCCGGGTGAGACCGCACTGATCAGCCCCCAAACCGCAGCAAATCCCACGCGCCCCTCCCACGCCGTATCTCGGCAACGCAGCGGTCGCTTGAGACCTGCGTCCCGTGAGGAAGGAAGGTGCCACCGGGTGACCCCAGTCAGAGGTCCCTTCCCCATGGGCCTCCGGACCTCCCGGGGCTGGGCGCTGCCGACCGTCCTGGGCGCCTTCCTGCTGCTGCTGCTGCTGCTCCCGGGCGGCGGCGGAGGCGGTGGCGGCTGGAGCGCTTTGCCGGTCCCGGTGGAGGGGCTGCGGGCGCGCTGGAGACTCCGCCAAGAGAGAGGCCAGCGCGGAGCCTGTGTGTGCTATCGAATTACTTATTCATAGAAAAAAAGGGGGGAGGGGGAGAGAAAAAAAAAAGAAGTCACATGTCCGGGTTATACGTATGTGGAGAAGCAGCAGAAGGAGGGAAAAATGAAAGCGAGCAGAAGGCGAAGCAGCGGCGAGGAGGCGGCGCAGGCGGTGGCGGCGGCGGCGCGGCCGGGGACAGACACCCACCTGTATGAGTGCGCTTGTGGATCTTGAGGTTCTCGGAGCGCGCGAAGACCTTGCCGCAGCCCGGGAACGGGCAGGGGAAGGGCTTCTCGCCGGTGTGCACGCGGATGTGGTTGATGAGCTTGTACTTGGCCTTGAAGGGCTTGCCCTCGCGCGGACAGTCCTCCCAGAAGCAGACGTGGCTGCTCTGCTCCGGGCCGCCCACGTGCTCCACAGTGACGTGGTTCACCAGCTCGTGCATGGTGCCGAAAGTTTTGGAGCAGGGCTTGGCGCCGCTGACCGCGGGCGGCGGCCCGGCCAGCTCCTCAGGGTCCAGCCACTTGCAGATGAGCTCCCGCTTGATTGGCTGCCGCATGTAGCGCAGGAAGGCCCCGGCCGCCCCCGGGAGGTGGGGGTGGTGCGGGTGCGGCGCGGGCGCTGGCGGTGGCGCCGGGGGCGGCGCGTGGTGCTGCAGGTGGGGCCCGGGCCCCGCGGCCGCCGCGGCTGCCGCGGCCGCAGCCAGGTTCAGGTTTAAGTTCACGGCTCCGTAGCCGTGCAAGGCAGCGGCCGCGGCTGCCGCCACTGCCCCGTAGTGCGCGTCCCCTGAGCGCGGAGCGAAGGGTGGCTCCGCGCGGCCGTACAGCTCGGCCGCTGCCGCAGCAGCGGCCGCCAGCCCCAGGCGCATCTGGCCGTTGAGCGGGTGGCCGCCAGGAGCCCCCGGAGAGTCGTGCAGCGCGGGAAAGAGCGCGGGGCCGCCACCGTCCCGGCCCGCGTAGGTGCCGCTGGCCGAGATGAACATCCCGGCTGGGTGGGGAGGCGGGGTCGGATGCTGGGGGGAGCTGCTGCCGGACCGCTGCTCCCCTCCGAGCGGGGCCCCGTGCATGGCCGCCGCGGGGGCCGTGGCGGAAAGGTCCCTCCGGAGGACGACGTCCCTGCTGTGGCCTTTGCCGCTGCTGCCGCCAACAGTGGCGGCGTAGCCCGAGAGGGCAGAAGGAGGAGGCGGGGGAGGGGGAGAGGGGGACTGGGAGGGAGGAAGAGGAGGGGCTGGAGGCGGGGGCGCCGAGGCCTGCGCGCCACTGCTGCCCCCGCCGTCGGGGTGGGTTCGGGCGCCCGGGTGCGCCCCTGAGGCCGCCGAGCGGGCGGCGGGCGCGGGAGCCTGGGGCTGTCCCTGGAGCGCCTGAGCGGGAGGGTTGGGGCCGTGCCCACTGGCCTGTGCCATGTGCTCGGGTCCGAGCGCAGTGCTGGCCGCGCCGGGGTCAGTGTCTGGGTCCCGCGGGTGGAGATGCGCGGCGACGACACGGAGTTGGGAGTGGGCGGGCGGGCCGGCCAGCACCGGGAATCCTGTCATATTCTGAAGCTGCTGGGCCTGAGCCGTTGCCAAATCCACTAATCTCAGCGCTGGCGGGTTCCTCTTGCTCAAAGGGGGCTCCATCATAACTATACAATCAGGCCCATAGACCCTCTCTGGGGGCACTTTTTTCCCCTCTGCCCGCCTTCAAAAACATGTATATATTAGGCGCTCTTTAACTTCTTGTGTCCTGGCCTCCTAACTGCTTATTCTTGTCCCCTTTCTATCCTCCAGCGATTGGCAGAGTGAACACCACATTTGAGCTGCACAGTGGGACCGAGTTTTTGGAAATGGCACGGGTGGGATTGGAGGGAGCCTTGTGATTGGCAGCTGTCTCGGCTGCGCGATTGGCTCCGGTTCAGGCTCTGGGCCCAGCGGGGAACCGCCCCTGTGCTCCAGACCGCCCGTGCTTTCGCTTCGCGCCCCCTCCTCTCCAGTAGCTCTGTATGTAGGTTTCCCCCCGGGTGCCCAAGTTCCACTTGCAGAAAGTTTGCGCTTGGCCTGCGTACTCGGTCCCCTGAGAACGTTCGGTCAACGCTCTTGGCGTAGAGCATCTGTTAGTTCCGGGCCTGAGTGCATCCAATTGCGAGGGGTCCAGGGACCTCCCGACCAGGGGTAAAGCGACGGGAGTGGGGGTGGGGAAGGATATGAGGATGGTAGTACCCGAACACTTTCTACCTCCTCTCTTGGATTATCCCCGGCAGATCTTTGGGCCTAGTGACCATCCTGTCATGGTATCTGTAGCAATGCCAGAAACTTCTTATATGGACCTCGTCTTCCCCTGGGCCCACGTGGGGTATAGACCGGAGGACGATTAGTAAACGTAATTGATGGCAAAATAATTGGATGGAACTTGGGAAAATACCAAAGTAAAAATAATATATAATAGATCGTTCCCCAAAGGTACAGTATTGCTTAGGCTATTTTAGCTCATGGGTTCCATTCAATATGGTTCAAAGGAATGGACTCAGGATGTAATCTCACTGCTCATGGGTTCTAGATCTGCTACTTCCAATTGTATCTCTCTGAGGGGCGGGGAGATGGGAATATGGAGCAGGGAGGCGAAGCTAACTTTTGCCTCCCAGAGATACAGTGGCAGAGAAGGCCAAATAACGTTTCTCCTAAGCCATTAAATAAGAGACATCCTTTAAGAAGAATGTGTCCTTCCTGCCCAGAATGTGACTCAGTTTCTCCAGAAGAACCACAAATTGGAATAGACCAAATAAAATATTTAAAAATCAGTAAGTATCTTGCCTATTTATTTATTAATAGAATAAGCTGCCTCCTTGTTAAATCGAAATGCCATACTTGAAAGTCAAAAAACCTAGGATCCCACGCCCTGGTTTTCAGCAAATGCTAGCTCTTTGGATCCGTTTGCCACCAAACCTTTTTGAAAAATATGAGTAGGTCCCTGCATCATTGGGGGTGGGGGGAGGAGAAATGTGAGACACCCCCCTTTAGGGAGTTTCAATCGCCCAAAGTGTCATTTGTCTTTTATTTGAATAAAGTATTCTTAATTTTGTGATGTCCTAAAATGCTCAAACTAGAGTGAAAATATTTTTGATCCTTTCAATAATATCATCTATAAAATAATAATAAGGAGTCGAATATGATACCCCCCCACATCCCGAGGTGGAGAGTGGGGTGGGTGGGAGGTAGGGGGCAGGAACATAAGCAACCATGTTCAAGCTTTATTCATTTGTAGTTGGAGTAAAGATCAACCCCCCCCAAAAGCTGTCATCAGATCATGGCCCTCAAAAGAAGTAAGTATCTATTCCAGAGTTGGTTTGCTAGAGCCATTGACATCGGTGTGAACCATGCTGCAGGAGCCTCCCTATGAACCTTGGGAATGTCATTTCTCTTATAAAGCTGGCAACCAAACAAAGACGATCATGCCATCACATTCTAAATGCCTTCTTCTTTGAGCTTAAATGAAGTTTAAGTCTGGGGAAAAGGCAGAGAGCATGAGCAGAAACACGCACACAGTGACAATAATCAAAACCACATCTGTATTTGGGGAGGAGACTTCTATGATGAGTTGTTTCCGACACTTAAATATCCTGAGCCAGCCATGGAAAGGTTGGTGGGAAACGGTGCCATCTGTATAGATGGCGTATAAGGGAAATGTCAACGTTGGGAATTATTACCACTGCCTTCATTTCCTTGAAGGAGATTTCAAATTATTTTCCTTTTATTTCAACCTCTTGGCAATGAATGTCCGTACCGGCAGTAATGACAGCTCAGAGCGCACTACTGCTACTGTAGGTTATCAGCAAAAAAAAACAAACAAAACCCCCCAAAAAGTGAATAAGGAAAATAAGTACAACCTAGTTTATGATATGGATCTTTGAGCAATTTTATTGTGCCATAAAATAGGTGCCTCCACCCCCTTCAAAATGGCTTTTCGTCAAGATTATAACTGCTTTGTTTTTATTGAATTGCTGAAATTTAATGGTTTAATGGATGGAGGCATGAAGGAAAGGCTGTAAAAACGTGGATAATACTGCAGCAGAGCCGTGTGGAATCTGGAACCCGCCTCCTTGTACAACTCTTGTTAAACACAGCATGATATGTATCTGTCATCGATTTAATATGTCTTAATTCAAATATAGCCCCCTGATCAATTCCTTTTTATGGGAGACCTAGGAAGAAAGAAAGAGAGAAAGAAAGGAAGGAAGGAAGAAAGAAAGAAAGAAAAAGAAAGGAAGGAAGGAAGGAAGGAAGGAAGAAAGAAAAGAAAACACTTTCTTTGGAAATAACAGAAGTCTGGGTGGTGACTGGGAAGGGAATATTTATTTAAAGTGAGTTTAATGAATATTCAAATTTATGACCAAACCCAGACCCTAAAAAGATAATTGACTCAGGTAAATCGATTTGAGATGCTAATTCTTGAAAGAAAGGGCTGGGGAGCAAAATTTCAATCAACACCAATAAGGAGCCAATAAACCGCCTGCCAATTAAACCCGAGAATAGGCCTAGCAACTTGGTCGTCAGGAAGGCTCGCTGTGGATTTCCGGGATTGCCTTGCTTTATAAAAGGGCTTTTTATTTTGTAGACGCGCTTTTTGTTATTGTGATGACCTGCCTGACCCCAGGTGCGCTGTTTCTTTTTCAAGCTGTTTGGGAGCCAACCCCAAACCCCCTTAAGTCCCTGCTTTCTAAGGACGCAATAACTGTGTCACACTTCCTAAATAAACAACAATTTTCAGAGCATTGAAGAGAATCATGTACTGGTTTCCAAAGCGGGGAGTAATAGATGTATTCGTGATCATTCCTCCCCTTTCTGTGGACTGTTACTCTCTTCTGAAGGTGGAACTGGTCTTCGGGGCCACTTCCCAAAACTCGAGCCCTGGTCTGCACTTTCCGCTGCAAGAGGTCCTTGTATGAAGGCGGAGATAAAGCAAGCCTTGAAAATACCGATGCTAGAGGCAACCGGGGCTCTGACGGCAGTAAATTTAGAGACCTCACGTTTGTTCCTGTAACCCCAACCTCTTTCTAGCCCCCCAAACAAAGGCGCGGGGAGGTAGAAGGCGCAGACAACTCCCAGCTGGCCGGAACTCGACGGCCACGGTGCAGCTTAGCTGCCTAAAGGCCACAGAACTTGGCGCCTGGGGATGTTGCGGCAGGCTTCCCGCTGTCGTGAGGGAGGGTTGCGTCTCCCAGCTCCAGGTGCCTTCCTTGCCTCACTTAACACAGTCAAGTTTCCTACGTTGGGTGTGGGCAATTAATAAACTCTAAGGGAAGTGAATTGGACATTTCCTGGCTTTTGAGCTTTTGTTTGATTGTTTCTCCAGGCGGGCGGGCACTTGGGGGACGGTGGGGTGGACAAGAAAGGAACTGGGGAGACCCACCGAGATGTCTTTTTATTGCCCCTGCAATTGCTTTACGACTCGCCAGTCCCGCGTGGTTTCTGAGAGGCGGCCTCCTTGCGGAAGGGCTCAGTGCGGAGCCGATTTGCAGTCTAGGGCCTTTTGGGTTGAGCCAGAGGCGGGTTCAAGGGCGAACGGGCACACAGAACTCGTGGAGAAGGACGGGTGTAGCCGGGCGGGAATGCCAAGGGGTGCTTAACCCACACAGGTTGGGAATTGCTAGCAGGCGTAAAGATAATGGTTGTAGTTCACCCAGAAAGTTTTCTACAAGCCGGAGCCAGAAAGGCAGACGGACCAGTAAATCTTCATGTTAGCGGAGCTCTATTAGGGCAGGAAGAGATGGCGACTAGTGGTTGAAGGGCTTTTCCCAAGTCAGGTTCACTAGGCTTCCAAGGCAGCAGGGTCTAAAAAAATCGTCTCTCCTGGCCACGCCCGCTCCGACTTCTCCGGATAGGGACCAGATTCTCCACTCTTGCGTCCTCACCACTGGAGATTGGTCTGGCAAGGGGGGCAACGACTGCTCTCAGAAACCTTGGTGCTCAAGATCGTCCGGTGGCAATTCGCGGCCCTCTGAGCATCTCTTTGAGGATCGCCTCTTTCCCGCCTTTCTAAACTCATACAGAATCCTCAGGCTCCACGGACACGTGTGGTGCGAGGGGTAGCCAAAAAAAAAAAAGTTCTTTATTCTAAGGTTGATGATCCCTGTCACACGTTCGAGGGCCAGACGGAAAAGCGAAGACAAAAGTCACGACCGTGTTCACGCTGGATTGGGTGGAGGTGGAGGGGTGTGTCTCGTCTGAATCCTTCCGACAGTGAAGAACTGGCCCCATCCTGTATCCACTTGACCTTTGCATTGACAAACTTGGAAAAAAAAAAAAAGGACCAGCTTACTTTTACAGTGCAAGAGATAAGTTGTGTGAAATCTGCCTGTGGTCAAATATTCCCATTTGGTTCAAAATATTTTTACAGTCAGCGATAAAGGTTGTTTGAGAAAGGCCTTTGACCATTATTTGACCACTAGGATTGAGAATTTCTTGAGAAACACATTGCTTGTATCCTAAAATATACTCAGAAGGTCCAAGTAAAAACCACAAAATGCTTTTACATGGTCAAGGTTCACATAAAAACCTAATTTTTATTTTTTAGGCCTGGATGGACTTTTCTAGGTCTCTTACCCTTGACTATCTTTGAAGCCGGACAAAGAAGCAGGCAGCAGCTTCAATGCATTTATTTATTTCAAAATTTGGGCGTTGTTCCCCCCACTAACCACCCCTTCAGTATCTACACTTTAATATTTGAAGAAGCTGTTGAGATAAATCAAATAGTGACACGCTGATGGTTTTACTTGTGTAAGCAATATGGTTGACATATGGCATTGTTATTTATGAATGACAGCATAAATTGTATTACAAAGTCTACTGCAATAATACTGCACTTTATTGGAAAGCTGCTGGCTTGTCGGTATTCAACCTCCAGGTTTGCCTGGGAGCCCAAAGGATAACAATCTTTGAAATAATTGAATGTGCTCCTGCAGGCTACAACCCCCTGTTTTTTTATCCTTGTTTTGTTGTTGTTGTTGTTGTTTTGGTCTATTTGTTTTGTTTTGTTTTATAGCATTAAAACACTTCTATCAAAAGAGGAGATGAGGAAGGACAACTAATTCTCTTTTTCCAAAAGCACAATTACTGTCACCCAGTTGAGGGGGGGTGGCTCTGTGGCTGATGGCCATTTCACCCCCATTCTGAGAAGTACAAAACTATTTATATTCTTGTCACTAAACTACTGGTGGACACATATATTATATTGAGATTTTTAAAAATTATCTCAACTACAGTGTTTAACTATAAAAATGAAAAGAAATGAAGCCACAGGAGAGCTTTGTTTTCTGGGATCTTGACTCTCACCATTCTTAATGATATTTAAGAGTTACAGCTTTGGAGCATTCTAACGCCTGACCAGAGACTTTTGTTCTAGGAGGGTTTTACAGAAGAGGGTTTCCCAGAGCACACATGTGGTCTTTCATGGGTCAGGGGTCACCCAACTCAGGAGTAGCTGAGAAAGCAGAATCAAAAATGACCTCCAACTTAATATTCTGTTGATGATCTTGTTAAATTGTAATCCTGTGATATCGATGATAGTGGCCCTAGAACTAAGAAAAAATAAAATGATGAATATTAATATTATTTTGGTCTAAGATACAGAGACAATGTAGTCCATGCATTTTTCTCACAGCTCCTCTCTCCCATTTTTTATTCCTTTATGAAAAAAAATCAAGATTTTTGTGCTCCTGGGGCCAAGAGTTTGTTTGTATTTGGTGTCTCCTGTCCCACAGTGTATACCTATATGCGTGAGAACACAATAGGTGAATATACAATACATTCATTCTTCTGTGTGTACGCATCCTGCTACAAGAGATCTCAGCAGACACCATTCAGAGGCCCACAGATCAAAAGGAGTTGCTCCATGGATGGTGGGATGCTTGTGGGCTTTGCTTACCCCCATGCCCTATTTTTATTTTTGTAAACACACCACGAATTTTTGATCAAGCCTTGATTCTCTTCACTTGCTGGAAAATGCACCCTTGGCAGGAACCCAGGGATGGATCTCCTCCTCAGCCACAAGCTGAGGTTTTGTCCTGTGCATGTCTTGCCCTGTTTGGAAAGAACAGTTTGGAGGAACTTACAAAGAAAGAATATGCTTGCTACAGGTTTTGGGAGTTTGACATCACTGCAGATCAACTCTTTTTCCTAGAAACCTGTTGAGAAAATGAATTCACTCATGGCGTCTTCCTTTCCTTTTCCTTCCCTTTCCTTCCTTCTTTCCTTCCTTCCTTCCTTCCTTCCTTCCTTCCTTCCTTCCTTCCTTCCTTCCTTCCCCTCTCCCTGCCCCTTCCTGCCCTCTTTTCTGTCTTCCTTCCTCTAAGGAACCTGTCTACTTTTGAGGCAACAATCCAGAAAGCCTTCACACACACACACACACGCACACACACACACACACACACACACACACACACACACACCCCTGTTCCCTTGTTCTTTCCCTCTTGGTCTTCCCTCTCCTTCCTTCAAAAATAAAAAAAGTCAAGGAAAAGGTTTTTTTTTTTTTTTTTCTGTTTGCAGAGAAATAAAATACTTCTGAGAGGGTATGGAGACGTGACTTTGAACTTGGCTCAGCTCCTCTGCTTCCTGCAGTGAGAGGAGAGCTGGAGCTGGGAAAGAATAGTCAGGAGGGCCCAGCCCGCGAGCTCTCCGGCGGGAATTAAGGCGTCGGCCCTACCGCTCGGCCCTGGAATCCAGCGCGAGCAAGCGCCCAGCCGCGCCGTCCTGAAACGCGGGCACAGCAAAGGAGAAATCAAAGTGAAAGGAGAGAATAGGTCAAAAAGGAGAGGGAGGGGAGAGTGGGGAGGGGTGAGAAAGTGGGAGAGGAGGAAAAACCGGCAGCTGTGGGGGCTTGAAAGAAGGCAATAAGGTCTTTGGATGAGTAAGACTGTTATTCTCGCAATCAATCTTAGGTTAAAAAAAGAAAGAAAGAAAGAAAAGAAAGAAAAAAAGAAAGAGAAAGAAAGAAAGGAAAAAAGGAAGGTAATATTTTTAGAGCAAACCGTTATATGCACTTTTCAGTATAAATTGATAAATAAGGTAAGTAAATGTGAAAGACTGAACTGGACAGGTTTTTAAATAAATGGATAGAAGCCTTTCGGCTTAGATGCCCCCCCCCTCGCGCACGCGCTGCGCAGTCTAGCGTGCCAGTTTGGCATCTGCCCTTTGAGAGAAGAGGTAAAGGTATGTGGGGAAAGAGAACTATTTCCTCCCTCCAGCTTCCAGGAAAGCTCCTGATTTTAGACAAGATGCCTTCTTCTCCTGGCCGTTCCTCCCCTCCCCCTTGGCAGGGAAGCGGGAACACAGGGAGAGAAGGGAGGCCTTTATAGAAGGGGCTGCGGCCAGCTCCAATAGTGGAGCCAGACCCCCTTAAGGTATGAGAATCTGCTTGAGCAGGCAGGAGACCCCAATTCGTTGCAACAATCCTGAACAAGAGTATTTATTCTTCCAGCGTGGGTTTGGTTTTTTTTTTAAATTTGTGATTTCATTTCAATATAAAATTTTGAAGTGGGTGCTTATTTTCTTGCTCGAATTTTTATCTCAGTTCCCAAAGATTTATAAATAAAAGCAGTCTCAGGCCTGCCAAAGGCGAAGAAAGACTTTGACCACAGGCTGTCCCTTCTCTTCCCCAGGCTCTGGGCCCACAATTCCCTCTCCCGTTACCACTTGAGCGCGATCTGAGGACCGTGGGATGTCCTTAATGGTCAGCCAGCCTAGGGTCGAGGGCGGCGCTTGGGTGAAGCTTTGCGGTGTGTTCATTAAAGAATGAGTGACATTTACCATAAAGAAGGGTTAAGCCCCACAGTTTATTTTTCCGAGGCCCTGGGCCTGATATATCAACAGCCAAATTAAGGCCTAAACCTTGCTTGATTCTGGGCATCCCACTTCCTAGCTCAGTGTGGCCGTGGACCGGATCAGTGGGCATCCACCCTGAGGTGGACTTCCAAACAACCCCCTGCCCCTGCCTCTCAGGGGACTGCTGCCTAGGGTTTACTCCTGTAATCTGAGCTGAACGCGGGCCTCAGGGTGGGGGGTGGGGGCTAAGTGTGCCCGAGGGGAGGCGGGAACCATTGCCTGGGGTAGGACAGAAGTCTAGGTGAGTGTTCAGGGAGTGGGATGGAGTTAAGTTTGACTTTATCTGTGTCCACCGTCCTTCACCCGTGTTTCAACACCTCAAAGCAAATTGGTCTAAGTGAGGGCAGGGAATGTAGAGTGTGCCGACCGGGTAATAGACTTGTTCCTGTCCCTAAAAGTCTCCTCGCTCCCTCAGGGACTCCGTCTGGTCAGTCGGTTGTTAATCAGGTCTCTACAGCCAAGGGTGCTTTGGGCCAGGGTTCCCGAGTTTTTCTGCGTCGTTAGAGAGTGGATGTGATCCCTGGGGAGTTGGTAGCCTCCCACAAAGTTAGCGGGTTCAGAGTGCAATCCCTCTCCAGGTCAGGATCCCGTGGAAGGCGACAGGACCTTTAGACCTAGGACCCCATTACGATCGCAGCTGGGCTCCTGTTTTAGTCCGCTAGGGCTGGGAGCCACTGGGCTAGACGCGCAGGCAAAGCGCTGCTGCCTAGCAGGCCCAGTCTGCGGGTGCGTTCCGCCACCGCTGTGGCCCTGTAGAGCCAGCCGGGAGCAGGGAAGGTGGGGAGGGCTGGGCTCAGGGCGGGGGCGCAAGATTGACGAGGCCACGGTGGCCAATAGCCATTCCAGGAGGGCGGGATGGGCGGGAGCCGCCGTTAAAGGGGCGGTGTGACCAGGAGGCCCGGCCTGGATCCGAAGGGAGGAATACCCCGGCCGGAGACTAGGGTACGAGGGGGAGGGGAGAGGAAAGGAGGGGGGGGGGACAAAAAAAATAAATAAATAAAATAGAAGGCTGCTTCTGCGGTCTCAGCGCCCACCGAAATAAACAGAAGCGGCGGCAAAAGCTGCCCACCGCAGCCGCAAGGGAGGAACTCGCGTTGGCCTCCTGGTATTTGCTTGTGCCGAGGACAACGCTCTGTCCTTGTTGGTGCGACCACTCGCTTGCGGACTAGCACCCAGGGCGGACCGGCTGGAAGGAGAACCAAAGATCACTTTTTTATTGTTGTTATTGTTTTTCTGCCTAGCCTAACCCTGCTCCCCTCCCCCTCCTCGCCTTCTCCCCTCCCACAGTCCCCCTCCCCTACTCTTCCCCCGCCTCCTCCTCCGGCCCAACTTAAAGAAAGAGGGAGCGACGCGCCCGTTTCCTTCATCTGGGGGAATTCGTGGCCGTAGCAAGTTTACTACTCCGGCGCCGCCAATGCCAAGCTCGGAGGACCAGGAGGGCTAAACCTCGCAGCCTCGGAGCCGAACGAGACGGGCAGAGCACTGGGCGGCGCGAGCAAGGCCTCGGGGGAGGGAGCGGCCACCCGTGAGCGCCGCAGACCAGGCGCCTGGCCTCCTTCACCGGGCTGCCCAGCGCCCCCGCCGAGATCAGGTGGAGCCGCGGGTGCCCTAGGCTCTGGGGCTGGCGGAGCTCGTCGCAGTCTTCTCCTTGCCTGCCTGCCGGTGCACAGCCGCTGCCCTGGGGCACCGTGGCCCCGCGGCTGCGGTGACTTCATTCGGCGGACGCCGCTGATCTCAGCAAGGCACCGGGTCCGCCAGCAGTGCAAGGCAGCTAGTGAGTGAGTGCGTGCGTGCGCGCGCGGGGGCGCGCAGGGGTGGGGGCCGCGGCGCAGCGCTCGCCCTCCGGCGGCCCCCCTCTCCTCCGCTCCCCACACCTCCCTCCGCTCCCTCCTCCCGCCCGCCCTCCTCTGCCCTGCCCGCCCGCCCCCGCCGCATCTCCTTTAATACACTTTGGTTCTCCTCCTGGCTTTGGACTCTTCTCCTCCTCCACCTCCTCCTCCCGCGCCTCCTCCGCCGCCGCCTCCTCTTCCTCTCCGTGCCTTCGCTCCGCGCCCGGCGGCCGAGGCAGATCCAGGCGGCGGCGGCGGGCTAACAGCGCGACTCCCAGGGCTGCGGTCGCCAGTGTTTTCAGCGCGGGCTCACGGAGCCGGGCGTTCGGAGGACGCGCCTTGCCGATCGGAAGAGGGAACCGAGGCGGCAGGGCTTACTGGGGCCGACAGGTCGGCCGGGCGCGCTGGCCATGCTTCTGGACGCGGGGCCGCAGTTCCCGGCCATCGGGGTGGGCAGCTTCGCGCGCCACCACCATCACTCGGCCGCGGCGGCGGCGGCGGCGGCTGCCGAGATGCAGGACCGCGAGCTGAGCCTGGCTGCTGCTCAGAACGGCTTCGTGGACTCAGCCGCGGCGCACATGGGCGCCTTCAAGCTCAACCCCGGGGCGCACGAACTGTCTCCTGGTCAGAGTTCCGCGTTCACGTCGCAAGGTCCGGGCGCATACCCGGGCTCTGCTGCCGCTGCCGCTGCGGCCGCAGCACTAGGGCCCCATGCCGCACACGTTGGCTCCTATTCCGGGCCTCCCTTTAATTCTACCCGGGACTTCCTGTTCCGCAGCCGCGGCTTCGGGGACTCTGCTCCGGGAGGCGGCCAGCACGGGCTCTTCGGACCGGGCGCGGGTGGCCTGCACCACGCGCACTCAGACGCGCAGGGCCACCTCCTCTTCCCGGGCCTCCCGGAGCAGCACGGGCCGCACGGCTCTCAGAACGTGCTCAACGGGCAAATGCGCCTAGGGCTGCCGGGAGAAGTGTTCGGGCGCTCGGAGCAATACCGCCAAGTGGCCAGCCCGCGGACCGACCCCTACTCGGCGGCGCAACTCCACAACCAGTATGGCCCCATGAATATGAACATGGGGATGAACATGGCAGCCGCCGCAGCCCACCACCACCACCATCACCACCACCCTGGTGCCTTTTTCCGCTACATGCGGCAGCAGTGCATCAAGCAGGAGCTCATCTGCAAGTGGATTGATCCCGAGCAGCTAAGCAATCCGAAGAAAAGCTGCAACAAAACTTTCAGCACCATGCACGAGCTAGTGACCCACGTCTCGGTGGAGCATGTCGGCGGCCCGGAGCAGAGTAACCACGTCTGCTTCTGGGAGGAGTGTCCACGCGAGGGCAAGCCCTTCAAGGCCAAATACAAACTGGTCAACCACATCCGTGTGCACACCGGCGAGAAACCCTTTCCCTGTCCTTTCCCGGGCTGCGGCAAGGTCTTCGCACGCTCCGAGAACCTCAAGATCCACAAAAGGACCCACACAGGTAATCGTGTGTCCGGAGTGGGAAGAGGCACCTCGAAGAGAAAAGCACAGGCTGAGTGTGTGTTCGTGTGTGTGTGTGTTCGTGTTTGCGCGCGCTAGAAGCTACCCACCAGCCAGAGACCTGGGAGAGTGCAGGACAGCCAGCGGCTTGTTTTTGTTGGAGGATGGTAGGGTATTGGGCTGGAATTTTTCCATGTGCGGAAATTGAACTTTAAATGGTCAGTGTGATACCAGTATAGGCTTGAAGTGAAGCGATCCCCACTCCCAGACCTGGTGAATAATTTCCATTCTAAATAGAGCGCACAAAATAAAACAATTCTGCTCTAACTAGATGTCTGGGAAGCAAGCCTAGCAAGGACTTTGTCGGCTAGTCTGAATGAGCTTTTCTGCCCTGAGTGGATTATCTGTTTTTCAGAGGCTTGTGTGTTTTCCCATTTCTTTTACTCAGGGTCCAAACGCCCTTCTCGAGACTGTTTCCCATTAAATGAATCTGGTGTGAGCCGAAGCTGTAAAGCGGTTCTCACTTAAAGTGTTTTTAAAGCCCATCTCGGGGTGGGTCGCAGGGGACTGACGGTGGTTTGTCAGCAGTTTGTGAAATTCTCTAATGGGCACCAGAGGGTTTGCGATTCCCAACTTAGACCCTCGCCCGGGCCAGCAAGAGCCCCAGGCAGTACCGCCCCGCAGGGCGTTCGCGTGAGAAGAGAGACGCAGAAGAACGCGCCTCCTGCCTCATAGATTATTCATCTACGACCAGGTCTCAGCCAAAATCGCAAAAGACGAGTTCCTAAAAGAAAGCCAAATGTTTTAGCAACTTTCCTTGTCAATATTTACTCCGAAGTGGGGGATGAGCCAGCGGCCTATTGTTCTCTTTTGGGAAGGGAGGGAGCTGAGGTGCGAGACAAGCTTTTAACAAGGTTTAAAATTTGAGAAATATATTTGCATGAAATGCCCTGTGTCTGAACGGTTGTCTTTAAAAAAAAAAAAACAGTTTAGGTGCTAATGGAATTTAACGTTAACTGGTCCCCTTTCCAAGTGGAACAACATTGGAGTTCTCACACCTCTAAATGACTCCAAGCATTTGGAGTCCTGGCAACAGGATGCAGGAACCGCCAGAAAATTAAACATGGAGATTTTGAAAGGTTTTCCTGACTCCAGCCCCCAACCCCTTAACTTGTGCTGAATATAATCAATCATTAAAGGGCTACCTTATCACTAACGTTTAAACGCCTCTCCCCCATAAAAAAGGACGCGTTTATACTAGAGTTATGGTTAGCTCAATTTGTAGTATTTTGGATGAAAAATACTGGCTCAACTCTCTCCATAGCCCAGTCTCCAAACGACTCACAGCATCTCCAAATGTGATTGCCTACTGGCCCCAAAGAGAAGGCGACAGCAGCACAGCCGCCTGTGTGATTTTGATAATGCCCCAAATATTTTGTCAAAATAACAGCTTCTCGATGACTAGACCAACTTGTTAGGGGTTTGGGGATCCAAAAAGCTCCGTGGAAAGGCTAACAGGGCCAGGAGCGCCCCGAAATTATTGGAAATTTGTGAAGGGAAGTAAATTACGAAATAAACGATGGAATCTATTAGTTGGTTCTACGGGAGAGGGATCCAACCTGTTTCAGAGACTCAGCCCTTTCTTGCCCCTCTGCCCTTTACTCTGTACCCTGGCAGCCTTGGTGAGGACTTTGGGGTCCCGGGTGTCCGTAAGCAAGCGCCCTGTTTGCTGTCCACAGGGGAGAAACCTTTCCAGTGTGAGTTCGAGGGCTGTGACCGGCGCTTCGCCAACAGCAGCGACAGGAAGAAGCACATGCATGTCCACACCTCAGATAAGCCCTATCTCTGCAAGATGTGCGACAAGTCCTACACGCATCCTAGCTCATTGCGGAAGCACATGAAGGTACCACCGCGGTAGCCGGGAGGGCTAGGCGGACCTCGAGCAGCAGCTCCCGGCGGGTCTGGGAGGGTCCCCAGGGGCCGAGGGACACTCGTGGGATGCTCCTGGCTCGGGGACCCGTCCGTGATCACAGCAGCTGCACTCACACCCAGTCCCCTCTGGTCCCCGCTCCCGGCTTTTGTCTTGCAGGTCCATGAGTCCTCCCCTCAGGGCTCCGAGTCCTCCCCGGCTGCCAGCTCTGGCTACGAGTCGTCCACGCCCCCGGGCTTGGTGTCCCCCAGCGCAGAGCCGCAAAGCAGCTCCAACCTGTCCCCGGCGGCGGCAGCGGCGGCAGCAGCAGCTGCGGCGGCGGCAGCCGCGGTGTCTGCCGTGCACCGAGGCGCGAGCTCTGGCAGCAGCGGCTCTGGAGGCGGCTCGACCACAGGCAGCGGCGGGGGCGGCGGGGCGGGCGGCGGGGGCGGCGGCAGCTCTGGAGGGGGCAGCGGGACAGCCGGAGGCCATAGTGGCCTCTCCTCCAACTTCAATGAATGGTACGTGTGAGGGGCCAGGCCTTTCTCCCATTCCCTGTTCTCCCCTCCACCACAGCCCTCCTAAAACCCACCGAGGGCACCTTAGGATCGTGTTGTTAAAATCATCAATCTGATTTTTATGGTGATGAAAAAGATTTTACCAGCAGAAGGATTTTTAAAAGTTT
Source organism: Microtus ochrogaster (assembly GCF_000317375.1). NCBI lineage: Eukaryota > Metazoa > Chordata > Mammalia > Rodentia > Cricetidae > Microtus > Microtus ochrogaster. Next base: position 34,150,219 of record NC_022019.1, read on the forward strand.
TTTTTATAAACAAAACAACAATCTAGGCATGAAAAGCAAAATCTCTGTGTTTCTGAAGCTGAAAACATAAAATAAAAATTTTAAGAAGGTAAACTCCACAAAAATATCGAGCCAAACTTCCCTAGCGACACCCCAGCCCACTCTTCCCCCGCACATGCTTCCCAATCTTCTGACAAACTGTACATAGCCATAGCGGACTCCTTCCTTTTCCACGGTGATTTTAATGGCTTATTGGTGGATAAAAGTTTGTCCATTTGTAAACCCTGGATTGCTTTCCTTCCCTTCCCGCTCTTCACCCATCCCCTTCCCCCAAGTGATGGGCCTTTTCTTTTTTTCCCTTTTAGTTTACCCGACTTCTTTTTTAAGTAATGTGGAAGAAAATGGTTTATTTTGTATTGTGGTATTAAATATTGTGTTCCTTTTAATGAGGCAACTTGATTGTAAACTTCATGCAACTATAGACTGGAAAAACATGAGCCGTGCCAAAGTCTCCCTTCTGTTTCTTCAACACAGCAACTCATAGCACACATCACCACCACCACCAACGCTTGTGAATGTATTTTTCTGTTAGCTGGGTTTACATGTGATGTTTCAGTGCTTTTGCGAGTTCGATTTGTTAGTTGTTGTATGAAAGATTGGGGGGGTGGGGTGGGAGTAAACGTTGTGCCCTTAGCTTTTTCCGTAATAACACCCTTCTGTAAATATCCGTTGCCATATTTATCCATTTGTAATTAAATTATGGTATTAACTTGCTACAGAGGAAACAATATTTATAAAGAATGTTTCTTAACTATAAATATGTACAATTGTGGGCATAAACTGTTTCAGATTTTTTTATTTGAAGGTTTAAGTGGTTTGATCATTTCTTGTGATGTTTTGAGAGTAATGCATACAGAAATATAATAAAATTGTTGAAAATGCATGAACATACTTTTTCCTTCTTAGCAAAGTTATTGAAGAGAATGGGAAGGTGGCAGCTTGAGGCATGACTGTGTATGGACTGGGAGTGTGGGGGATGTGCCACCTTGCATTCTTCGGAGGAAGGTCTATTTATGCATAGAGAATGGGCCAAACTGCCCCTTTGGCAGAAAGTCTCAAAATTATTTTCTACATCCCTTTGTTTGGTAGCTGAGAATGAATTAAATTTTTGGAAAGCCCCCGTGAGGAATGGCTGCAGGAACCTTCACAGTGTCTAATGGCCCCATTATCTAAGGGAATGCCTTTCTTTCTTTCTTTCAGCTATTTGGGCTGGCTTTAAAAGCACTAAACATTTCCTTATTCTTTGTTTTCCTTCCCTACCCTGCCCCCTTCCTCTCTCCCTCCCTCTGAAAAGCTGAGGTACAGTTATTTTTAATTGCACGTTTAAAACTTAGCGGACTACTTTGTTTTTGAACTTGGCCTAGTGATTATAGTTTAAAGGGACTCGTTTCTACCACGAGCTTTTTCCCCTTGATATTTTAAGCAGAGCTTGCTCAATAAATCCTGTTTATCTTAAGCAGCCCTGAAACAATAATTGTGGCTTTCTAGAGAAAGTAATAAATAGAATATGCTTAAAATTTTTTTCGCCATCATAGATAGGAAAGTACCCAATCTGCGGCCTCAAAGGAAAGAGCAACTCTGCAACCAGCGCAGCGAAGTAAAATAGGAGAAAATATAAAGGCTGATACTGCCAGGTGAAGTAAGTGAGCCAGCGCAGGATTTTCAGCAACATCTGCCTCTGTGCTTTCTACCCCCACATGAGTTGGTGTGAGTTTTCAAACAAGATGCTGTAAAGAAAGAAAACAAAAATAATGTTAGCAATAAAAGGGAACGGATGGAAATTATTTCTCAATTCCTGAACCATCGAGACCTTTCTCTCCCACTGGGTGTCCCTGAGCTTCAGAGAGGCCCCAAGCGATGGGAGTTGCTCCCCTGGGAGGAAGAAGAGCCGGGTGGCGCCTGAGGTCCCAACAGTTCCACAGACGGGAAAGTGAAGCCTAGGGCTGGTTGAGACCGGTGCAAAGGGCTCAAAGGGCTCGGGAGACTGCGACGTCTTTCTGCTACTTTCTCCTTGCTCTGAGTTAAGCCACCGGGTCAGGCTTGACAGCCCCAAGGGCATTTGGGAAGAGGAGACTGACCTCTCACAGGCCAGGCTACCTGTTCAATGGCAGGCTGAGCACACTACATCCAGCGTGTGTGTGTGTGTGTGTGTGTGTGTGTGTGTGTGTGCGCTTGTGATACTCAGAGTGACAAGTGCCAGATTCCCCTTTCCCAGCGGCCCTCGAGCTGCCTAAGCGCCAACTTCTGAAGCAATCAACCCTCTATTAAAATCAAATTTATAACCCCTAATAATATTAAGCAAAATTATTAAAATAATTGGCATATGTTATTGAGCCTTGGGAGAGTTCATTGAACAATTATAAGCTGTGAGGAAAATCGTTTAGGGTTTCGCCGAGCTCTCACCCCTGGGGGAGTAGGCAAAGGAGTCAGATTAAATATTCATTTCGTGGACAAGAAGGAAATGGTTCTATTTCAAAGGTTTCCAATCTTTTCGGGGGGAGGGGGAGATACCCTAAATTAAAAAAAAAATTACTCAAGAGGCATTAACTTAAGGCCTTGAGGCCTTCTTGTTTTTCGGGAAGTTGGGAGCAAAATGAATGCTTTCATTGGACCAAGGCAGTGCAATTGTTTTCCACATTTATGGGAGAGTTCGTGTTAAGTCTAGGGCGCTGTTGCTAATTTTCAGTAGAAAAATACAACGTGGAGAGGTTGGGCTAGAAAGATCGTCGCCGGAAAGTCCGCCTTAGAGGATGGAGACCCTGGGAAAGGATTTCTAGCAAAATGGCTCCTAGTCCCTCTCGCCTCTCGCCTCTAGGCTTCGCCCAAAGGAGTCCTCAACCCGACGGCTTGATTCAGGTTCCACGTTTGGTCTTTCTCTTAGCCCTTCGAATTTCCGGAGCCGATTGAGAAAAGAGGGACATAGCGTGCGTGTGAAGATTGCCGAAGATGCCAGAATCGCTCTACTTAAAGGGTACAGCAGTCTGGCACCTGGGCTCGAGAGCTTGGGAGTGATGGGTTTGGGATGGGGGTAGGTGTGAGTGAAAGTGCTGTGCGGAGTCCCCCTCCCCTCCCCCCAGGCCAGCTCTAAAAAGGACCTGAAGGCTAACCTGCACTTGCCTTGGCTTCAGGGCCTCATAGCTGAAATGTCCTTTCGCAGGACTCAAGAGCTGCGCTGTGAATCTCTGCCGCCTCGGGAGGACTGGTCTCTGCCTGCCACGGCCGTCAACTTGAACTTCAATGAGCCGAAGCCCGCTCCCTTCGCGCTCAACTCCCTCCACCACAGAATAAGTCCCCTCTCACCACGAGATTCGCTTTATCCAGAGGCAGCTGGTGCTCCCTCGGGAGGCCCATCATTATTATTATTAATTATCGTGATCCTCGCTGCATTATTAATGGTCACAAGGATAACGGGCTTGGTGGGTATCAGTTTCTCCCAGTTCAGTGATGTTCTCCGAAGTTCCTGGCGGGGAGGAGGTTATTCCCAGCCCAGATGCCCCGTGAATTCTGCTAACCGCACGGGCAAGGGAAGGTTTCCAGAGTCCTCCGATCGCTGCGGGACACCAGTACCCCCACACCATCCCTTGCTTCCCGGGGCCCCTTTCCTCTGCCCACCGCCGGCACCTTCGCTCTTCCTCCACCCCACCCCCTACCCCCTTTGTCTCTTTTTCAGACGGATGTTTTCAGTCTCAAGTGTTTTTTTTTTCTTCCGCACAAAACCCTGAGATCAAGGGCAGATCACAGGCTGGACCGGGGGGCTCGAGTTTCCCCAGCTCTGTGCTATTCACCAGCCTCGCTGGGTTCGACTGGGAAGGCCTAGGCGGGTTGGTAGGACTAGGGGAAGTGTGTCCCAGTATGTTCTGGTGAGTTCATTGGTAGCACAGGAGCCTAGAGATGTGCAGAGATTTACCTAGTATGCACTGGAGACTCAGCTCCTTCTCTGCCCCAAATCATGTCACAGAAACCATTCAATAGGTTAAGAAATGAAGGCCTCAGAATAACACTCATAGAGAATTAGTTGAAATTTGGGCAGACTTTTAATTAAAAAAAAATATTAAAATAGAACGTACGTAGAAAGTTCCTCTCAGGACCCAAAGTAGGGGTTCAATAAATACTTGTGGGTTGATTATAGTCTGATGCCCCAGAAAGTTACAGACCCGAGTCCTAGTGCTACCCCAGCAGCCTGGCTGAGATGAAACGTTTCTATTTTTAACCCGCTGCTCAGAACGAAGACTGTAGAAATGTCTTTTCTCCTCTCACTCCCAAGCCTCCTGTCCCAACTGATTGTTGCTGGCTTTTCTGTTGTTGTTGGTTTTTTTTTTGGGGGGGGGGGAATCTAAATCTTTCCAGACTAGATAGAACGGTCAAGTATTATCAGAAAACCTCAAGCCCATCCCGCTGAGTCCCCGAGGCAGTAAAGGCATCCGTGGTGATAAGGGTAGCATTGTAACAAATAAGGCCACCTGTAAAGCTGACCAGGGTAGTCCAAGTGTCTTGAGTTCAGGGTCAAGGCTGGGGTGACTAGGGACAGAAAGGCCCCCGCCCCTGAATGGCCACTGCGGAACCCTCCGGTAGGGTAAGTCCGGGTCAGGGTACTCCCCAAGGACCGTGCTGCCCCGCCCCTACAAGGAGCAAGCTGGTAACTTTGGGTAGGGGGGGGCACTATGCAGCCCACTCCCTTCTCCCCGTTTTCCTTATATTTTCAAGGCGGAGGAGCTTTTGAAGAGGTAATGCTTGGCGCCTCCCTTTCTACTTAACTGTTTTCTCCCTATTCCCTGCAGCCCACCTGGCTTGGCACAACCATCAGGCAGGGTTTGTGGGAGTCCCGGAACTCACTCTACCACGCACCCACACAGACACACCGTTCGCACTCCCATGTCGATCCACATCATCCTCTCACGTAGGCTCACCTCCTGCGGCTTCCGAATCTTTCCACTCTCGGGTGGGAAGAACCTGAAGCTGCAGAGCTGCGGGTGGGTGGCCTTTACATCTTCCTCACCCCTTTCTATCTTCCTTGGAGGGGGCCAGGCCTGCTCTGCACCCACCTAACATAGCTTGGGAGGGTTCACTGCTGGCCCTATAGGTGAGACTCATATCTTGAGCTGAGTTGGCGTGGGATGGGAGACTACAGCCTTTGGCAACCCTAGCTAGGTCCATACCCAGGGACTGTGATGGGTCCAGATTGCTCTGCCCAACTGCTGCGCTCCCCTGCTGGGGGGGGGGTGCAGTGGTCCTGCTGGCAGTTTTGGGGTGAAATGCTTGAGTACCCTGTCTCATAACCCTTGACTCAATCTCTTCTTTCCTCTACCCCCAGGTTTTCATTTTTTTTTCTCCCAGAGGCTAAGGCAGTGGCCTTGGAGAACAGAACAGGGGTGGCGTCGCTAGGGAAGGAGGTGGGTGGGGTGAAAGTAACCTTAACAACATCAGAGATAACTATTGCAGTTGAAGATTCTCCAGTTGTCTCTGTGATGCTTCTCTGTCCACAGAGGCCTGGAACACTCCTGACCTGGTGCAACTTCAAGTGGGCACCGAGTTCCCTTTGATGGGAGCAAAGGTTCTCGCTGCTGCATTCCCTAAAAACATCAAAACCTGTTGCAGTGCCAACAAAACCCCTGCCACAGAGCCGAGATAGAGATTCTTGCTGCGGAAAGCGCTGGTGCTTATCGCACGGGATTTTTTGCTTTGTTTTGTGCTCCGGGCCCAGTGGCCCACAGCGGTGAGTGTGGTTTCCTGAAACCCTTTGGAGCCGGCTGATTCTGTGTGTCCACTATCCCCAGCCCCACTTTCCTAGCCTGCTGGCCCTCCCCAACCCTCGCCACTCCCCACACGCCTATGAATGGGGGATTTAATGAGCGCGGGTGCAATGCTGCCTGGCAGTTCTGAGGACGCTCTGACCTGTGGGGAGGGCGCGAAAGGTCAAGCTCACGCAGGGCCGGACTCGGGCTCCTCCCTGGCCCACGCTGCTAGGATATTGATCCTGGGAGAAAGATAAACAGAAGAGTTGGACATTCAGTCATGAATACTAATGAGCCAGGGTAGAGAGGTTTTAATTGCTGTGGACTTCCTTTTTCTAGTTAATCTTTATTGCAAACTTCTCTGGGGTTAGCCTTCGTTTTGTGTACTCCCTTCCTTCCTTACAGCTTCGTGTGAAGTGCCCAGGCAAAAGAAACCTATGCCAACTTTACTTTGTCTCCGTCTCTGTGTCCTTAGGAGCCGCAAGAGCCGTGTTCTCAGTGTGGCTCTGCTCACTAATTCTGGAAATGTAGGGGGATCCTATAAAATAAATTGTTTCAGTGTGGTTTGAGTGAGCCTGCTTCTTAACTTCCTCAGAAGACTCCGTTTGTCCTTGTCCTTAAACTTCCCCTTGACAATTGCTTGTTTCTCTCTGAGCACCCAACCTCGTCTTAGGTCCACTCCAAACTGGTGCAGTCTTTTTCCCCCAAAATGGTCTCATTTCTCAAGGCTTTGGCACCGGCTTTACCAACCGCAGTGCCGGAGTTTTCCAATGGAGCACTGAGTCTAGGCAAGCTAATTCACCAGGTCACATGAATTTAGTGTTTTCTTTGGTACCTGTAAGCACCACCGAAATGCGAGACGGGAACCTAGGGGACTTTGAGGGGCGGCGGCCTCCGTTATTCTTGATATGTATGTGATAATTTAGTTGTAACTGACTTTTTTTTAAACATAAAGCTATTTAGCCCCCCACCCCTTACAAATTGCATTAATAGACGGGGAACTCTTATAAAACAATTTGATTGTGTGATTAGGACCAGAAAAAAATAATGCAAACCCATTTCTGGGACAGGCTATATAAAAATGTGTTGAAACCTATGCCAGGAAAAAAAAAACTGTGCTAGAATAATTTTCAGCATTATTCTAATTCTTAAAGTTTTGGAAAAAAATCTATATTTCATATCATTTGCAATAGGTCCCAGCATAGTATTCCCCGAGGATTTTATTTCACTTACACTTTTCAGCTCAAACTTTTTTTTCTTCTCACAGTGATTTATTATGTAGGTAATTTTAGGGGATACAGTTTACAGCTTGAATTATTAGACTGAACACCTCTGGCTGACACTAAGACGCCTTTTTTTTCTGCCTGCAGCTGTGAGTCACAACCCCATTTTCATACCCAACCTCTGCACATTCCTTCACAATGTATACTTCCTTCTTGCAAAGATCAAACATGCTTTGGTCAAAGTGTTTATTTTAAAATACAGGAAAATTAAAACTAAACACAGCTCTACTGTAAAATCCCCCAATGCATCATATTTTCCTCCTCTTGAGTCCACAAGAAAAGAAGTAACAAATTGCACCAGTTTCTGGAATCAGATTTTGAATTGAAGCACAGTCATACGAAGACAGAATTTTTGTTTTATTATTGAAGCGTGCCAGAAAGTCTCCTGCTTTTGTTCTTGGTTGGATTCTGGGTTAGATGTCTTTAGGCTTTATTATAAAAAAGGAAAAAAAAAAAAAAAACCAAACCACAAGCCAGAAAGTAACAATATATTATTAAGAAGATGCTGACAAACCTCTATTTTCTTGGCCAGTCTACATAAGCCTCATTCCTAGTTCTTTTTCTTTTAATTACATCTTCCAAGAGGTAACTTTAAGGGGAGAAGTATATTTTGAAATATTTGCCAACTGGAAAACAAAAGGTCTCTCAGTGACTCAAAAAAATTCACAATTTCCAGATATCTCTGTAGGTCTCTTGGGGCATGTCTGTTTCCTTTCCCCTCAGATTAAGGTGGCAAATTACAAGAGAGACTCACTCTTTCTCAGCATTCAAATCCCACAAAGTGAGCTTTACCTGCAGGTTTTGGTGGACACAACAGCTCCCTGTAGCTCTCCATCTAATCTTTAAGCTCCTGCATATTCCCCCATGAAACGCGCTCAGACCTGAGCCACCTACTCTCTGGAGCAATTTACTGGGCTGCTTCAACCGCACACTTATTTAGCGGTGCTGAAATTGTTAGGCTGTTTTTAATCAAGTTTGGAAGCTGAATCCTTTGCCTCTGAAGATTGTGCCCGGGGTGGATCTGGCTGAATGTCTGGCTCTGCCGGCAGTGGGCTTGGCCACCGTTTTTCAGACACAACAGCAAAGAACAGCACTAAAATAATCTTGTGTGCAAGAAATGCTTAAAACATATTGATCTCTCTTACTCCCCTTACCTCTAAGCTGAAAAGCAAAAGAAGCCAAGGAGGAAATTTGAAATGACATTCATTTGCTCACTGAAGACAAACCAAAACTATGTAAATGCCTTCAAAACACATTTTCCAAAATCTTTCAAATTAGATGCTGCTTAGTATGAATGGCAGTAAAATTTTACCAATATTTTATGGGTTAGGACCTTTTTAGACATCAATAATGATAAACTAATAATTAAAAAACTTACTTTTAAAATTAAATGGAAAGGTTAATAGAAAATCGGTTCATTTGAATCCTTTTATTCTTTAACTAGACACAAATTATAATTCATATTTTTTGTTTTTTTGTTTTTTAAACTGTAGAGAAATAAATAGAAATACTTAGTGTTCATATCCTGCTGAAGGTTCTTTGTATGGGTGGAGAGTTGAAGATTTTCAAGATTAAGCACAATACAGAATCAGTTTATCTTTAGGACAGTTCTTCCTTTGCTGGTTTTTCAAGTGCTCTGTTTACTAAGTATTTGCTTATTTGAAGAATCTCTTCAAATTAAAATATATTGAATATGCACTCCCACAAAATAAACTAACTTCAGGCCCCCCAAAATATATATATATATATATTTTTTTTTTTGATTTTTTGAGACAGGGTTTCTCCGTAGCTTTTGGTTCCTGTCCTGGAACTAGCTCTTGTAGACCAGGCTGGCCTCGAACT
>NC_022019.1:34159214-34165011 GCF_000317375.1 Microtus ochrogaster
GGCCTCGAACTCACAGAGATCCACCTGCCTCTGCCTCCCGAGTGCTGGGATTAAAGGCGTGCACCACCACTGCCTGGCCAAAAAATATTTTTTAAAGTTGTAAATCACGGGCTTAAAAATGTCCTCTCATATTTGATGTGTGTGTGTGTGTGTGTGTGTGTGTGTTCTGACCTGAAAATGTCCACTCTTCTGTCAAACTTAAACATTTGTGAAACTAATTTTATGATATGCAATTTGGGGTTGAGGATTTTATTTCTATTTTCCAAACACAATTGCTTTCAAAACTATATTTGGTCGGGTGGTGGTTGCACACTCTTTTAATCCCAGCACTCAGGAGGCAGAAGCAGGCAGATCTCTGTGAGTTCAAAGCCAGCCTGGCCCACAAAGCAAGCTCCAGAACAGTCAGGGCTGTTATACAGAAAAGCCCTGTCTTGACCTCCCCACCCCCACAACAAAACAAAAAAACAACAGCAACAGCAGCAACAACAACAACAAAACTAGATTTGGATACAGTGGAGATAGCAGTGAAAAGTCTCAAAGTATTGAATTTATTTCAACTACCATGTAATACACACACACACACACACACACAAACACTCCTTTCTTGAGAAAATATTTCAAATGAGGGAAACAGTAAGTACATCAACAATCTGACTTCAAATTGCCTTTTGGAAGAGTCTAACAGCTATCTTATAAAAGGAGCAAAATTGTTGTCTACAGTTACAGGATAACATTTTTCTAAATCCTCATGCAATAATTTATTAATTCAGAAATGTAACAAATAATTTTGGGGGGCAAAATATCACCGCATCTATTTTTTAATATAGACCCCATAGGATGATATTGTGACTTAGGTCAGTTTTCTTGTACAATTGAGCTCACTAACAATTCTTTTGTATTCTCAACAATCTTGCACCTAAAAACCGAATATTGGGCACACAGGTTGGAAACCGTATCGAGTGGCTTTCTGCAGAAGCAAGAGATGCGTCGCTGGCAGATGCCACGTTGGCTGTCTTTTCTACTAAGCAATTTCCAAGCGAAATTAGCCTCATCATTTGCCTCTTTTCTCCCTTTAGATCTGAAGTGCGAGAGGCTGTAATGTAAGCTCTGTCTCGTGGCAGGAATGCCACCTAGTTCTGTGCTTTGAGTTTCTCTCTGCATTGAAAATGTCATAAAAACAAGTTTTAAACTCATTTTTAAGAGATCCTTTTCCAAGCAGTGAGTCCTCTCCCGCTGCCAGGCAGCGCCACTTCCCGACCTCTCGACTGGAACCCTTGCTTTCGATTTGTTCCTTTCACACATTTCCCTAAAGAACCCGGATCTTCGCGCTGCTTAATTCTGCTTTTAAAATGCTGTCTTTCTGCCCTGGGTCCTTCTCCGAAAGAAATTGCTATCAAAAGTGGATCAGATTTGTTTCAACTGTGGGATCTGGATCAATATGCACATCACACAAATCTTTTAAAATTTGTTTTTTGTTTATTTTGTTTATTTTTTATTTTATTTTTTTGTCAAAGAAAATGTCAAGTTCGTACTGTCTTTTCAAGTAAAGTAGGGCTACTTGCATTTTCATCAGAAACAAAAAGTCGCTATTACCGCCGGCCTAAACTTTCCTTTAGTATTATTTTTAGTCTGTGTATCATTACCTAACTGGTACGTGTTCTGTCTAGCTCTTGATGATCTAGTTGAATCCTAGACATTGTGCCAAGAAGTGTATTTGAAGCAGATAAGTGCGTATAATACAAATGCGTTTTGTTAGACCTGATGGATGCTATTTTTCTTCTAATAGGTTTGTAGCAAACTAACACAATAACACAATGTATTTCTTTTCAAGGTACATTGTCGAAACAGGTCTATTAAGACCGCGTTGAGCTATTTCTCGCTTCTATTGAACAGTCTGTTGCTCAAACACAACAGCCAACAAACGCCAGCTGCCTCAACAAAAGTAGAAACCTAACCCTTTTATGTAATGTTTTAGCAGAAAGGGTAGCTCTGTTTAATTAAAAACATTGATGGTCCAGTGAAACAATGGAAACTCAAGTTCAAGTGGTGTTCTATTGATTTAAGATGAGTTTTACTAGCAATGGGTGTAATTCATTGTCCCCCAGCTCTCTCTTGTGTGAAGGGGGTTCCTTCTTGGGGGCATTATTTGGGTGAATAGAAAAAGACAGAGACAGCTATTGCTTTAGAAACCTGATTAACGAACGTTGCTTTGAGGGTAAGGTGTTTAATTTATAAGTGCACCCCATATTTTTTGTCAGTTTATTCGCGGTGGGGAAGCTTTGAAAGTGGCTCCTCTCAGCAGGTTAAAAAGTGAAGTCTGCGTCCTGGCATTTACATGTCTTTGTTATTGTGTCAAGCAAGTTGTTGAAAACTGCATGCTCAGAATACTAAGGTTGGGCAGCTAGAGAGGCGTGTGTGTGTGTGTGTGTGTGTGTGTGTGTGTGTGTGTGTGTTCGGGTGCGCGCACGTGCGCCCCTGGGCGCAGGACAGTGCGTTCGAGAACAATTATTTTCATCGCCGGCGGGTAGCGGGTGCCCGACAGCTTCTCTGCGCCAACCGACGGCTTCCGGGCTTTCAACTCTGCAAGGGAAGCAGGTCGGAGTCCTCCATCACTCTCCCTTATGGGGAGCACCGGATCCTCCCGCCGGGAGCCCGGCTTGGTCGAGGGGGCCTAGACAGTCCACCGGCCAGGGGCAGGGGCATTCGAGGACCGCGCACCTGAGCGGCGCAGCGAGGCCCGGGGGCGCGCAAGGCTGCTGCCCGGCTGGAGGTGGGCGGGGCAGGTGCGTGCGCCCCAGCCGCTGGCGGGGTGCCGCCTCGGCCTTCCCGCCTCCCCGGGGGGCTCTGCGCGCTCCTGGCTCGCACTCCCGCGCTTCTCAGCTGCCGGACCTCAGGGAATGTGGGGGACCCGAGGGAGAGCAACTCTCATCAACTCCTCACGGAAAATCAATGGCCAAAGCTGCGGCAGTGGGCCAAGGATAACCTACCCAGCCGCCTTGTAAGAGGCCTCAGGCTGGGCAGACTTGGTTCTCTTTCCACGGTCGCGGCTCCGGAAGTGAGGCCCCCAGGCCTAGGGAAGCCTGGGGAGGGATGGTTGGGCTCACTTCCGGGGTCACCACAAGTCTGAGGGGTCGCACTGGCATCTTTTCCGACAACCAGTGATCCCCAGCTCCCTGTGGGAGAAGCCACTTAGAGCCCTCTGAGGTGCGTCTTGAAGACCAGAGAGAAGGAAGGGTGAGGACTGGAGTCTTGGCGTCTGTCCGTGGGCTTGTTGGGCCCACTGTCCTGGTTGAAACTCAGGAGAACAGTGCCAGAAGCAGCCCAGAGGGGGGACTGTCCGCAGGGGACCCTCAGGCCCGGAGTGAATTATTTAAGCTATTCCTGGTGTTTAAAGAGCGTTTTCAGTTTTTAAAGAATGTTGTAAAAAAAAATATCAGCCCTTGTTAACATTCTCATTACATGCTTACATGCTTTTTTCCCCTTCAGCTGAACACGCACTATTTCCTGAAACTGAGTTACTATGTAGTGTTTAAACATGTGTCAAGTGTTTTAAAAATAATACAAATTTATAAAGAGGAGGAGGAAATTTAACTGATACCTGAAGTCCCCGGCACACCTAACACTTAACTGTGAGGTTATTTTTGGCTGTGAAATTGCAGTAAGGAGACTGCCCCCCCCCCCACACACACACCAGACTGCCGCAGCTTCCGGAGTTCTTTTGGCTCCTTGTAGTCACCCCTAATTAGAAATGCCTCAGAGAATCCTTTATCCAGTCCATAAAGGAAGATCAAGTCCTCCACACAGTATATATTAATATACGGTCCATACTCAGCAATTTGGAATCGTGTTTCTTCTTTTAACTCCTTTTCCTTTATGTCCTTTCTCCTTTAAATATCGGCTGCTGGTGTCAGGGCTGTGACCTTTCCCCCTCTTTAGGATGTTAGGATGAATGCTGCTTCTGGTCGAAAAGACAGTTGGAAAGATAAAGTGGAGGCTTACATTTTGGACCTGGAGTACCAAGCCACTTAAATTATTATGTTCATTCTCTTTCCTAGAAAAACTTTAAAAAAGGGGTTTCCTGACATTTTGAGAGCCGAAGGATTAAACATTATCTTAAACTAAAGGGATACATTGTACGGAAGGTAGACTACAGTGTAGCGGTATTGTCTCCTTTCTCTAGAGAAAGGGAACTGGTTGCACTCCGAGCTTTAGTTTTGGTGTGACATTTTTCATATTGGTTGTCATTCTGAAAAAGATTTCTGTGGGTGCTCTATTTCCGTCTGTCTTAAAATACTTACACCAAAGAGAAATGTAGAAATCTTCAGTTATTAAAAATAACTGAGGGTTCTCATAGAGCCAATGTTTCGATTTTAAAGCATCATGGAATGAATATAATTATCTTCTGTATAATACATTAGCAAAATATGGCTACCAATTTGAGGAACAGCTCACTTTCCAAAGTAGTCTTTTTTTCAACAGTCTCAACTTAAAGCTTTGGTGTCTCTCTCTCATATCGTGACCATTTCGTTAAGTTAGGCCTGATGATTCTTGTTCTTGGCCCTGTTTCTCAACACGTCATCCCTAATGCTGGTACGTCTCAAAACACGTCTAGGGCATGCAATATATAGCTTTGGTATTTTCAATAGCAAATATCAGACAGACTAATACTACATTACATTTTAAATCTTTTTTGAAAAATTTTTTTTATTAAAAATTTCTGCCTCCTCCCCTCCTCCCTTTTTCCCTCCCCCTCCCCTACATTTTAAATCTTATCTTCAGCTTTCAATTTTAATTTCGAGATAAGGTCCCACTTAGCCAAGGCTGGCCTTGAACTTGCTGTGTAGACTGTCCTTGAATTCCTAATGTGTGTACTATTGAGAGCATGGAAGGATAGTCTCTTACTGTCAGACATCTCTTCTGTGTGACTACTTTTCCTGAATACTGCTAATTATGACTGTGTTGGTATTATGAAGATGCCAAGGCTTTGTGGTGTTCACAGGTGCTAACTGTCATGTATTCTGTCAGAGGAATCCAAATTGGTGTATAGTGGATTCTGTGGCTAGCTTTGATATTAATAGCCTTTTTTTTTTTTTAAACTTAAAGTGCTCTTTCTTCTTGGAACACAGATTTGAACTCAAAATAGTTCGAACTAGAGAGAATTCCTAGAATCAGGATCTCAGGTGCATTGAAAGCTATTCTGTTCTAAGCATCAAGCTCTTTGTAGATCATAGTACTTGATCTTCTCTTTGCTTAAGATATTCTGTAGAGGCTTTTGAGTCTCAGGTGAGTACAGTTCAGGCTATTGTCTTCTTATCCTTACAGATTCATTCAGGTATCTGTGGACTCCAGTTACAGAAACAGTGTAGACGCTGTAGGTGGGACACATCTGTAATCCCAGTATTTCCTAAATTGAGATGAGTTGTAGGCCGTCTAACCTGGAGTATTATCTTTTCCTGGGAAGACCCAAACAAGAGCCCACGTACCTGTGATGGATACCAATAGGGTAAAGTCTAAATCCACTGAAGCCCAGCTTGATGAGACTAGTGAATTTGTTACACTTGGCTATAGAGCACAAATGGGTGGTTATTCACAGGAGCGTGGATGACTCCTTAATAGCCATATCACTACATGGACGGCATGGTGATTTGGCTATCAGTGGCCCCCAGTTGATGAACTGTATGGGAAGGATTAAGAGGTCTGACCTTGTTGGAGGAGGTGTGTCATTGGGGGTAGGCTTTGAGGTTTCAAAACCCCTGCCAGACCCACTGGGTCTCTCTCCTCTCCTCTCCTCTCCTCT
>NC_022019.1:34165111-34166494 GCF_000317375.1 Microtus ochrogaster
AAAAGGATTAGAAGATACAGCCTTACTGGAGGAAGTGTGTCCCTGGGGGCGGGCTTTAAGTTTCAAAAGCCTATGCCTCAAGTCCTTCCTCCTGCCTCCCACCTCTCCTCTCCTCTCCTCTCCTCTCCTCTCTCTCTCTCTCATCTCTCTCTCTCTCTCTCTCTCTCTCTCTCTCTCTCTCCTCCCTCTCCCTCTCTTACTCTCTCTCTCTCCTTCCTCTGCTTGTTGCTTACAGATGAGGATATAACACTCTCAGTTACCACTCCAGCACTGTGTCTCCCTGCTTCCCATCATGATGACGCTGGACTAAACCCTTTGAAACTGTAAGCAAGTCCCTGATTAAATGCTTTCTCTGTTTTCGGTTCTTCAAGATAGGTCTCTATGTAACTCTGACTGTCCTGGAACTCATTCATAGACCAGACTGGCTTCAAACTCAGAGATCTGATTGCCTCTGCCTCCTGAGTGCTGGGATCAAAGGCATGCACCACCACTGCCTGGCCAATGCTTTTCTTTATAAGAGATACCTTGGTCATGGTGTCTCATCACAGTAACAGAACAGTAACTAAGACAGATGGCAACCTCATTGAAGCTGTAAAAAGGAGGTCCACTTTTAATTACCCTTTCTTTTTTTATATACTCTGGCATCTCCTGAAATCACATATAGCTGGGGGGCGGGGCAAAGAAAGATAGCTAGAACCTTAGGTGAGGGCATCCTTTTCTCCACTACTAGAGAGTGTTAATAGTTCCATTATCTGTACTGAATACCTGGGTACCATTTTATTGATCTTCTGCGGTTGCAACAGCTTCCAGCGCAAATGTTATAGCATTATGTTATGTCCAGAGGAGAAAACTGCCACACAGCGGTCCACTCCCTTTAGCTCTTACATTCTGTCTGCCTACTGGCTTCATAATTTCCCCAGAGCCTTGGAAGGAGCGATGTGTTCATGATCCTTATTTGAGCATTGGGCAGCCATGCTACGGTCACTTGCTCTCAGCGTTTTAACCAGTTATGAATGTCTCCATTGGCAACTACCACCCTCGGTGACAAGTCTTCCCACAGCCAAGGCCCACAGTTACGGTACTCTGTAAGCACAAAAGTTTAAGAGGCAGTTTGACATCCTACCATGCAGGGAGCCGGACAGGATCGCCATTATAAGATGGCGCCACATCCTGTCTTGTTGGTTATAAACAACTCCATATTTGGCTATGCCTTTGAGAGCAGCGTGTCCCCCACTTCCCGCATGCACTGTGGATAAGGGTCCCTGGGCCTATCTCGATGCAGTCTGGTGTCAGCTGATGATGGCAGCCAATCACAGGGCGACCCATGTGCCAATTTCCTATATAAGCAGCCGCCATTGTGTCCCCGGCCCTCTAGTGCCTCTC
>NC_022019.1:34167175-34172660 GCF_000317375.1 Microtus ochrogaster
TTTCTTTCTTTCTTTCTTTCTTTCTTTCTCTTTCTTCCTTCCTCCCTCTCTCTCTCTCTCTCTCTCTCTCTCTCTCTCTCTTTTGAGACAGGATCTCTAAGTAGCTTTGGCTGGCCTGGAACTTTCTACATAGACCAGCTGCTCAGCCCCAAACTCATATATATGCCTGCCTTTGCCTCTTGAGTGATGGGCTTAAAGGCATGCACTACCATGCCTTGCCAATTGTTTCCTTAAAAGAGTAAGGTTGGGTGTAGTAGACTGGATGGGAGATACTAGTTTAGCTAGAATTCTATAATCCAGTCATTTTCTTTGGCCCATCCTGCTTGTTTATCCTGGGCTGTTTCCACGGGGCTGCTGGGCATCTTCCTACCTCTGATGGGTTTAATGGGATTGAGTCAGACTGCTTGGCCAGGCCCGTGTCATGGGGAAGTGGGGTCATGTTTGTACTTGCCTTTGAGTTGGCTTCCTGGGCTGGACAGAGTCTAGGCTGTAAGGAATGCCGTTGTCTCTCTTTTAGCCATACCTTGCTGGTGTAAAAGCACCTGGTCTGGAAGACTTAAGTCCAGCTTGGTGAGACTACTGAATTTATTGAACTTGCTTCTAGAGCATGGGTGACTGACCCCAATTATGGCACTGTAAAGTTTCACCTTGTTTTGGAAACTAAATCTTGGAGTTTACCTTCTAATTAGTCTTTCACCTTTTGTTCCTTTGTTTTGAGACAGGGTCTTACCTGTGTCCCTTCAACTTGCTATATAGACTATGGTGGCCTTGAACTCACAGAGATCCCTCTCCCCGTGAGTGCTGGGATTAAGGACAGGTTGCAGGAGTTGGTTTTCCCCTTCTGCCAGGTGAATCCTGGGAATTAAAATCGGGCCATAAGGCTTGACAGAAAGTGTCTTTCCTTGCTGAGCCAAGTAAAGATATCATTATCCCTGTTTCTTTCTTTTTACAATTTTATTTATCTTTATTTTATATGAATGAGCTTTTTGCCTGCATGTATTTATGTAAACTATGTGTTTGTTGGGTGCCTGTGGAGGCCAGAGGTCATTGGGACGCCTGGAACTGGAGTTATAAGGTAGTGTGAGCCTCCTGATGTGGGTGCTAGGAGCCGGACTTGGGTCTTCTGCAAGAGCAGTAAATGCTAGCCATGAGCCAGTTCTCCAGCTCCACTACTTCCTAGGTGATAGTGATGCACACCTTTAATCCCAGCACCTGGCAGGCAGAGGCAGGTGGATCTTGTGAGTTTGACATCAGCTTGGTCTAGAAAGTGAGTTCCAGGACAGCCAGGGTTATACAGAAAAACCTTGTCTTAAACCCGTCCCCCCCAAAACAAAAGCAAAAACCAGCCAACCAACCAAACAAATCTAAAACAAAACGAAACAACAAAAAACTCCAAACCAAACTAGAAATCAAAACCACTATTTTCTACCCATTAGACCGGTACCCTGTGGTGGCACATATTGTTAATCTCAGCACTGGGGAAGAGTGACAGGTAGCTCTCTGAGGCTTTTAAGTCAGCCAGTCTGGCTTAATCCACAAGTCTCAGGTCCCAGGAAGAAAACAAGCTTTCTAAGAACTACACCAGAGGTTGATTCCTGACTTCAGTATGCAGGTGCACACATGCAGTTGGGTTGAAAATTACTCTTGCCGTACTATTTTATAATGACTTTCGTGGCAACTCAGTGGATTATTTTGAACCATTTCAAGGTAATGCATATAAATACAGCTTTAATTACGTTTCTGAAAATTGTGTTAATCTCTAAAATTTTTTCTTGTGTCATTTTCTGTATGTTTTTGGTACTGGATTTCTTCCTTCTATTTGAAGTAACCCTAAATGCAGAAGAGATTAAACAGCAGCAACATCCTTGCTGCTCTTGGCCCTGAAGATACTGCTTGAGATCAGTAGTCATATTGGGTTATTGGTATACTTCAGCAAGCCACCTTAAAAAGCCGCCTTTGGAACATGCAAAACATATGGGATGGAAAACTTTAGAATTTAAGGAAAAATCAATAAAAATAAAAACTTTCTCATGACAGCAAATACCCAAAGTATTATTAAGAGGCAAGCAATTATGTGGAAAGTATATGTGCAGCTCAAATGTCAAAGAGCTAAGATGCCTAAAATACCAAGAACTTTTAGAAAGAAATCAAGGAATAGGAAAACGTAGAAAATAGTTAAGAGGAAAGAATTTCTTGAATATCTGAAATATATTCATGTTCACTGCTTAAAACAGTTCCGAGATAAACTTGGTCCATTTTTCTTGTGTGACTTGAGTTCTACGTAAAAGGACATTTTCCCTCTTTGTATTTTTGACTAATCTATTCAGCGGTACTTTGATATTATGTAATTAAACACACATCTGATTTGTTCTCATGTATATTCTATTTTTTGTAGACTCAGCGTCAGAAGATATCTATGTAGATTGGTGATTTTCAACCCTGTGTCGGTTGCTTTTTGTAGCTGTGATAAAATGCCACAATCAGGGCAACTTAAGAGGGTTTGTTTTGGGTTACAGTTCCAGAGGGGTAGAGTCCATAGCAATGAGGAAGATCTAGCAGCAGGCAGGCCGAGCAGGAGGAGGAGATATCTTACCTTCACACTTATCTGCAAATTCAACACAGAAAGATCAACTTAGAACTGAGGAGAGGCTGTGAACTCTCAAAATTTATTCCCAGAGAAGTACCTTTATCCAGTGGCCTGCACTACCTCTACAGATCAACTGGGGACCAAGTGTTCAGATACATGAGCCTATCAGGGAGAAGGTTCACTGAAACTTCCTCACAACCTGTGGTAGTTTTGCCCCTTAGATTGTCATAGTGCCGGGGTGAGAGGCATGGATACTTACCGCCAGCCAGAGGGTAGAGGCTACGCTTGCTACTGGCCTTCTGCAACACATTGAGTCACCCTGACCGTGGAGGGCTACTCGCACAGAAGGTCACGATGCCGCTCTGAGACATCTTACTGCAGGTCTTGGGTTAAGCTGTCTTCACACACAGTTCACTGCTTTCTGGAGATAATAGTAAAGTTGGAGAACTTGTCTTCAGAAGTGGTAAAAACCAAGCAGATGTCACAGTCCATCAAACATTTCCCAGGATTGGAATGAGCCAAGAGTTTACTACCTACCTGTCTTTTTAATTCTTTAGTAGCTATCTTCTCAAGAAGGATTTAAATTGTTTTCTCTACTTTGAGTAAACTAAGCCATAACATAAGGACCTAAGAAAACCAAAGAGCTGGCAAGCTGAAGCATTTTAACCTGCTTTTGTGTTTTCTAGGAGAGTCCTCTGAAAAGTCCCAGCGCCAAGGAAGAGAAAATGGAGAAATGCCAAGACAATTTAAGAATTCAGTGTTTTTTAAAAACATGGCCCAGAGAGAGGGAGCAGAGTTCAAGAAGGGCAGCGGAGGGCAGAGGGCATTTCCACGCCCTCACCTGTAAGTTATTATGACTTTTGAAGTGACTCTTGACGGAAGCACTTGGATATTTGAGCTGCTTCACATGTATGTTTAATGTGTTTAGAGAGCTACGCAGCCTCTGGAATATCTTCAAGGGGAATCCCACATCAAACAGCAAAACCTATGACTAGGGAATATCATGTAGCCATGCGACACGCAGAAGGACCCAGACTATGAGAACCAGGGCCCAAGTAATCGCCCTGTGTGTGTTTGCACCCACGGACTTAGCATTGCTCTCATGCCTTTTTAAAGTGAGAACCACAGACAATCAGGTCTCAGAGTTTCAAGATAACCTAGTGAGAGTGAACGTTCGGTTCCTAAGAGTATGAATTAGATTACTGAACCTAATTATCTTATTTTCCTTCTAATTATCACTAGATAGCTCAGCCAGCATGTGCGTATTGTTTTATTTATTTTTTATTTTTTTGTTATTTTATTTTATTTAAAAAAAATATCAATCCAGATTCCCACTTCCTCCCCTCCTCCCACTTCCCTCCCACTCCTTCACACCCTCCCTCCCTCCCACCCCCCTCCAATCCTAAGAGAGGGCAAGGCACCCTGCCCTGTGGAAAGTTCAAGGCCCTCCCCACTACATCCAGGTTAAACAAGGTTTACATCCAAAGAGAATAGGGTCCCAAAAAACCAGTACATGCAGTATTGACAAATCCCAGTGCCATTGTCACTGGCCCCTCAGTCTGCCCCAATTGTCAACCACATTCAGAGGGTCCAGTTTGATCCCATGCTTGTTCACTCCCAGTCCAGTTGGAGTTGGTCAGCTCCCACTAGCTCAGGCACACTGTCTCAGTGGGTGAACCCCTCATGTTCTTGACTTCCTTGCTCATACTCTCCTTTTTTCTGCTCTTCAACTGGACCTTGGGGGCTGAGCCTAGTGTTGACGTTGTCTTTCTTCTTGAGAGCTGTGGTAACAATTTTGTCTGTGCTTAGCCAAGATCAAGTCACTCCAAGTCTAACTTTCTGTGTGTGGGGTCCAGCACACACATGCACACAGCAACTCTCAGTTCACTTCATATAGATGTTGTTAGTATTTCTTAAACGTATTTTCCACAGCTTTCACTTGAAAGCATTGATATCATATGCTATTAAAAGACAAAGAATTTGGTAGGAATTTAGTGCGTTATTTATCTCTCAAGTGTAGTTTGTGTCCTATGATGGCAGGTTCTTCAGGTGAATCTTTTGATTTATAGATTAGGAATCAGGACTCAGTCATGTAATTTTTTGGTATTTTTGAGGGATTTGGTGGTATTTTTTTTTTTTTTGGTATTTTTGAGACAGAGTCTTGCCTAGGTATGCTTGGGTAACCTGGTACTTGCTATACAGCCCAGGCTCCTTTTGAACCTGCAGTAACCCTCCTGCTTCATCCTCTAGAATCCTGACATTATAGGCATGAGTATGACACCCAGATAATTTAATTTTATTGTTCATCATTTGTGTTAATTCCTGGCTTTACTATATTTTTACAAAACATGAAAAAATTTAAAGATATGTGACACTATATATATGTGTAATTTATTTTTATTTTATGTGTTGGGTATTTATGTATCACATGTGTGCACTGCCTGTGAAGGCTGGAAAAGGGCATTGGATCCCCTGGAAATTGGAGTGACAGACAATTGTGAGCTGCCATGTGGGCTGAGAATTGGATTTGAATGCTCTAGAAGAACAGCAAGTGCTCTTAAACACTGAGCCATCTTTTTAGTTCCTAAATATTACCTTTGCGAATTCTTTATTTGATGAGTAAAGGGTAAAATAAATACAGGATGAAAGAGTAAGGTCTTATGGTAAATGAGAAAATGATAAAACTAATTATTTTATCTATTATCTATCTATCATCTATCTAACATCTATCTACTATCTATGTATCTATGTTTCTATCTATCATCCATCTATCTATCTATCTATCTATCTATCATCTATCAATCATCTGTCTATCTATCTATCTATCTATCATCTATCAATCATCTGTCTATCTATCATCTATCTATCTATCATCTATCTATCATCTATCTATCTATC
>NC_022019.1:34172760-34174892 GCF_000317375.1 Microtus ochrogaster
ATCTATCTATCTATCTATCTATCTATCTATCTATCTATCATCTATCTATCTATCATCTATCTATCATCCATCTATCTATCTATCTATCTATCTATCTATCTATCTATCTATCTATCTATCTATCTATCTAGACAAGGTCTCATTATTTAGCTCTGGCTATCTTGGAACTTACTCTTAGACCAGACTAGCCTCGAACTCACAGAGATCCTCCTGACTGTGCCTCTCTGAGTGCCGGGATTAAAGATGTGTGCCACCACCTCCCGGCCCCCAGGGCCATCTTACTCATACACATGCTCATTAAGAGAGACAGTACAGGAACTTCAGTAGGCACAGCACTTAGTAATGACAAAGGCACGTGAGGAGCACAAGCATATGCCAATAATAAAGTAGGTAAAGAAGTTGTCATATAGCGATACACTGGTCTACTTGTACAGTAAGTAAATATTAATTATCTGTACGTAGTTGATAGCATAAAAGAATTGCACGAAATACATTGGTTAAAAAAAGAGAAGTGAGTGATGGTGGATAGTGCCCATCTGGGAGGTGGGGGCAGAGGCAGGAGGATCTCGGAGTTCAAGGCCAGTCTGGTCTACAGAGCCAGTTCCAGGACTGCCAGGGATACACAGAGAAACTTAAAAAAGAAAAAGAAAGTCAAAATTAAATATCAGAGTTCTTGTCTAGGTCTTATTTTCAATTCTTAGCATTTCCAAAGCTGAACAGGGAAGAAAGGAAAGAGAACTCCCTTATTTGTATGCTGCTTTTTTTCCCCCCACTTTCAAATGATTAAAATATTCTTGGCCTGGTAGCCATGCCTGTATTCCTGGTGCTTGGCTGTTTCCGATAGGGGAATTGTCTTGAGCTTGAGACCAGTCTGGCTGAGTGAGTTTCAGGGCAGCCTGGGTCACAGTGTAAGACTCTGTCTTCAAAAGCAAAACCAAAACTTGAAAACAAAGCAAAACATTTGAAAGAATTATTTACAAATTAGTATTTAGGGGCTAAAGAGATGGCTCAATGGTTAAGAACGCTTGCTCTTGCAGAGGACCTAAGTTCAGTTCCCAGCACCCACATGGTGGCTCTTAATCATCCCATACCCGGACATCTGATGCCCTTTTCTGCCCCTATGGGTACCAGGCTCACACAGGGCATGAACACATATATGTAGACAAAACACTTGGATACAATAAAATAGATCTATTGTTTTAAAAAGTAGATATTTGATCCTTTTACTTTCTCAAGGATACAAATCAATCATTTTTTTGGAGATTCAGGAGAGAAAGCACCAACTTTTCTTTTTTTAGACAAAACACTATAAAACAAATACTTATTTTGTGTATGTGTGTGTGTGTCATGCATGTGTATTCAGATGCTCAAGGAGGCAGGAAGACTACTTTGGGCCCCTTGGAACTGGAGCTACAGATGCTCATGAGTCAACAGTGTGGTGCTGAGAACTGAATTCCTGTTGTTTGATAGAGCAGCAAGCGCTCCTAGCCACTGGGCCACCTCTCCGGCCCCTATAAAAAGTTTTATTTGCAAATAATATCAAATATCAAACAGATTGCAAAATTTGAACCAAAACTCCTGCTTATCTTTTATTCATATTCACCTATTTAATTCATGACTAAAGAGATTGTATACAGTAACTCGGTGTGTACAGATTGTGTCTGAACTGTCGGGATGAATCGTATGTGTTCTGGTCCCTTGTCTCTCAGTGCTTCAGTGTAACATTGCTATTCTACAGCCAACCATGGTCAGGAATCTAACGTCGAAACAGTGCATTTACAAAGATCCACAGTTCGTTCCACTTCAGCCCTGCCTTGTAGCATTTGAGTGTTCCCTCCACTAGAGGCTGCAGTGTGCTGCCACAATTTCTGCTGCATTTCTCAGCCTCTCTCCTGTGGGAAAGCCTCCTGACCTTTACCATAGTGGCATTTCCGAAGAAAGCTGATTTTTTTTTTAAAGAGAATGATTTCATTTTGAATTTGCTTGATGTTTTCTCAAAATTATATTTAGGTTACAGATCTTTGATCAAAATGAGAAAAATGATATATTCGAGACAGGGTTTCTCTGTGGTTTTGGAGCCTGTCCTGGAACTAGCTCTTGTAGACCAGGCTGGTCTCGAACTCACAGAGATC
>NC_022019.1:34175176-34201632 GCF_000317375.1 Microtus ochrogaster
CAAGAAGGAGGAGGAGGAGGAGGTGGAGGACTCCTGGTGTCCTGCTCCATCACCATCTCCACCGTCTTATTTCACTGGCATGGGGTCAATCAGCAGGCGGCCAGCAAGTCCCAGCAGTCCATCTGTCTCCACACCCCACGGTGCTGTGTGTTCCTGGTGGTGTGAGACAGAATAGGCAATTGGAAGAGGGATTCTTTCAGGCTAAGGAACTGCAGGTAGGGACTGGACTGTGAGCTCCATAGCTAGCTGCCAAGAACCTCTTCAGGACTCAAGGAGAATCACTCTTGGTATCTGTAAACCCAGAAGGGCTGGGGCAGTTAAAGACCTGCTGCTTCTGTATCCTAACAGGACAAAATGAGAGAGGAAGATTAGTGAAGGAGGAAGGTGACAGCTAGAGGGGACATGGAAGGAATTAACCTACCATAGGTCCCATCATGATCCCAGGGGATAAGGGCTAGCCATGAATTGACTTTGAAATTGTTATTTTAGGAGCTGGAGAGATGGCTCAGAGGTTAAGAGCATTGCCTGCTCTTCCAAAGGTCCTGAGTTCAATTCCCAGCAACCACATGGTGGCTCACAACCATCTGTAATGAGGTCTGGTGCCCTCTTCTGGCCTGCACCACAGACAGAATATTGTATAAATAATAAATAAATATTTAAAAAAAAGAAATTGTTATTTTATGTGCGTGTGAGTCAGAGGACAACTCTTAGGAGTGTCATGCGGGTTCTACTGATGGAACTCTGGTTGACAATGCTCGTATCTGAGGCATGTGCCACCATGTCTTAGATACTAGGAGGTAAATGTGTTTCTGTTAGGAGAAAATGCCATATTAATTTTATTATTCTGATCATCTCCATCCTAGTGAATATGAAGTACTTTTGTTGTTGCTGTTGCTGTTTGTTTTTCGAGACAGGGTTTCTCTGTGTAGCCCTGACTGTCCTGGAACCCACTTTGTAGACCAGGCTGGCCTTGAGCTCACAGAAATCTGCCTGCCTCTGCCTCCCAAGTGCTGGGATTAAGGGCATGGGCCACCACTGCAGTACTGCTTTTGTTTGTTTGGTATTGAAGGAAAGGCTAGGCAAACACTCCAGCAGTGCCACCCCTAACCGTGATTCGAGTTAATAACAAGTAAACTGGAGAGAATTTTTATGCACATTCTGCACATTTGTGTATCATTTTTGGTGAAATGTCTATTCAGATTTCTTGCCCACATTTCTTTTGAGTTATAAACATTTTAAAATATGTTCCAAATATTAGCTCCCTATCAGATATGTGGTCGTTGTTTTTCTTGTGGTAGAAAGGTCCATTCTGGTTAAAGGGGACACAGTGCCTGACAGTGGTGAGGCAGAACCAGGAGTGGTTAGTCACAGTGCATCTGCATTCAGGAGGCAAAGACAGAGGAACACTGTTATTCAGTTCCTCTTGTCGTCCCTCACGGACATGCTAGAGCATTGTTTTCCGGGTTGGTCTAGAGCCTGTCAAGTTGACAGTCATTTTTTTTTTTTTTTTGTTTTTGTTTTTTTGATTTTTTTTTTGATTTTTTTTTTGATTTTTTTTTGACAGTCAGTCTTAACCAACACATCAGAGCTGAGGATTGAGTCTAGGGCCTTGCAAGTGTACTATTATAGAACTATATACCCAGTTTCTATCAATCTCTCAGCTTTCTTTATATCACTGTCAGCAATACAGTTAAAAATACTCTTTTATTTCATTTACTTTGTGTGTGTTTATGCCATAGAAAGTGTTTCAAAGTCAGGGGACAGTGTGTAGAAGTCATTTTTTTCCTTCCACCATGTGGGTTCCAGGGATGGAGCACAGTGCCAGCCTTGGCAGCAAACACCGTAACCTACTGAGCCGTCTTGCTGGCCCTGTCCGGTGGTTTATTGAAGTCTGTAAAAGTAGCCTTTTATACAAAATACACCAGTAAGTGTGTATTTTGTTCTTCAGTACAGCCTGTCAGTTGATTGGTAACATGCAAATCTTAGTCTTAGGAACCATGACTCTTCAGGGTTCTAAGTTGACGACTCTTCTGTTTGTGTTTCTGCTTGTCTCTGCTATCTGTTTTAGTTACTGATGGTTGCCATGGTGAAACTCTTACCCAGAGGCTCACACATGCCAGGCAAACTCTCTTCTACTGAGCTATACTATTTAATCAAAAGAAACGAGATCCCGTTTCTTCTCCCATAACCAGATCTTATTTCAGTTTATTCTTACGTGCATTGGTGTACGGTGTCAGACCCCTGAAGTTACGCACAGTTGTGAGATGCCATGTCGGTGCTGGGAATTGAACCCCGGTCCTCTGGAAGAACAGCCAGTGCTCTAACCACCGAGCCATCTCTCTAGCCCTTAAGTAGATCTTAATAGAAAAACTCACTCACCTTATTTTACTGCAGTCACATATCAGTGTAACTGTCTGGTAGAACTAGACAGGTGGATATGGGGTCTTACTGGTGGATGTGGGCAACTGATTAAAAAGAGTAAATTAAAAATGAGACTGTGAGCCGGAATTAGTTGTAGCTCAGTGGTAGGACATTCGTGTAGTATGCACAAGACCCTGGGTTTGATCTCCAGTACACATACATACAAAAAACATAAATAAATAGATAACAGAAAGTAATACTAAATACTAAAAACAAAACAAGACTACTTATCAATCCTAGTACTTGGAGACTGAAGCAGAATTAGTTATGAGGAAAACCTGGGCTATGGGCTATGTAACAAGATGCAAACATATACATACATATACACATACATGCTTGCATACATACATACAGAGGGAGAGAAAGAGAGAGAGGGGCTAATACTTAGAAAGTCGAGAGTGGTTTAATGGTGAGCCATGATCAGTGTTAGAAGACCCAGAGCAAGCTGTGTCATACTGACGGTCCTCTGAGACAAAGTCAATGAACTGAATGATTAAGTGGTCATTAAGTTCTCTTAGTTAGTTAATTTGTTTCAGTTTTCTTCTGATACATAGTGATCGCTAAAGCTCACACTGTTAGAACTGTTTAAAATATCCAGGTCATAGCTGTGTGCACCTGTAGCCCATAGGCAATGCAGAAGAAGATCCTGTCTCACAAAAATGTTTGCATGATGTTAATTAGAATATCTAGTGTATCTCTTACTTCCATCCTATTACTTACCTACTATACTGATAATCATTTACTCTTAATTTTATGATTTTTCTCCCCTCCCCCACATTTCTCCCTCTCTCTTCCTCTCCCTTTCCTTCCTTTCTTGCAGGCTACAGTTTCAATGTGTGTTGCTCAAGCTGGCTTGAAACTAACTGTAGACCCCAGAGAGGTCTAAAACTTTTGATCTTTCTGTCTCTTCCTCAAATGCTGAGGTTACAAATGTACACCATCATGCCTTACTTTCCTTCCTGGATTTAAAATGTTTAGCTTTTTCACCTACATAAGCTTCATGGTAGCACCTCATTGCTAATACTCACCTCTAACCCCTAGGTCTTTGGCAAGAGGAAGAGACACTCTCACTCCACAGTTTGAGTGTGTGTAAACTTTGGCCTCGACTTCTCGTGTGTCAGAGAGATCAGTGACATCGATCCATGTCAGCATCTAGCAGTTAGCCCACCTGGTGGTGTCAGTCTAAGGTTTAAGGCCAATAGTAACCTTGTCTGGTTTTGGAAGAAGCGAATTGCAATTTTTTTTTTTTTTTTTTTTTTTTTTTTTTTTTTGCTGGTTTGGCTATCCATTCCTATAAAATCCAAACAAGGGAATTCTTCTCCGGGGTCATCCTATCCTGAAGGCCTCTCTTGGTGGCAAGAGCATCTCTAGGTCTAGTTACCAAACTTGAGTCCTTATACATCTCTGTCTGGAGATGGGTTTCTGATGCATTTTGGAGGATTGGATTGTTATATTTGATGGCAAAGACAATAGAAAGAAAATTGATCCAGGAATAGGACTCTCCAGTCAAAGAACAGCACAGATAACATCAGACACACAGAATTGCCTCAAGATATTTTCACTGTCCCTCTTGGCTTTTCTAGGACAAAATATCTTGTGAAGATGTATGTCATCCTACATAAGTTCAGCTGAACCTTCCCAGTCACTCCAGTGTGTTCTTCCCCTGCTTTCTTGGGAATTAAATACCTGCTTGTGGAAGGGTGACCTGTTGCAATGTATGTTTCCAAAAAAAAAAATATGACCATGACTTCAAGCACCTGCATTCCTTCCTGAGTTGGAGGTCTTTACAGTGTTTGTTCCCAGTATGGTTGAGTGGGACAGAGTTCTGTGCCTGCTGCAGATGTCTAGGGAGTACTCCCTTGAGCTCCTTTCAGCTGTATTTACGGAGTGGCAACAGCCAAGCTGGGATCCAAGCCATTTTGGAAAGGTCCCTAGTCTTCCCTGTCATCTGACCTCAAAGGGAATCCAGAAACTGCTCCTCACAGTTTCTGTCTCAAAACTCCCCCCGCCCCAGTATAGAGGGCATCAGAGGTTCATTTCTACACTGATGGCGTGTGATTACTTCCCTAGATGCAACTCTACCATGTGGTTTTAAATCTGATGT
The DNA here is from genome assembly GCF_000317375.1 of Microtus ochrogaster. NCBI lineage: Eukaryota > Metazoa > Chordata > Mammalia > Rodentia > Cricetidae > Microtus > Microtus ochrogaster. The sequence goes on from NC_022019.1 coordinate 34,179,702, forward strand.
TTCATAGTGTCTCCATAGGAGAGGCTTCACTTTGAAGTATGGAAGTCCTAGAGTACTTCGTGTTAGCAAGATCTTTAACTTCTATGCACCTAGGCAGCATTATCTGTCTTCTGTCATGGTTTGTCTTCACAAAGGTTTGGCTCTGTCAGTGTCTGTGCCCAGGGATACTTTCTTATTGATAGTTTCCAATAAAAAATACATAAAAGCAAACATCCATCACACAGTTGGTCCTCCTTTGTCATGAGATGGTGATGTCACCATACTCTTTAGATTTGTCCTCAGATTCAAGTTGCTTTACATCTTGTGGCTGCAAGTTTCACCACTGTGGACAGAGCCACAGAGAAGGATGTTTGTTTGCTTAGGTTGGCTGTGCTCCAGACAGCTGGTCAACCACCGCCAGCTGGTGAAATCCCAAGCAGCAGTTGGCAGATACACTGACATTCTCAAGGCAAAATGCATCTGGAGTCCTGTGTGTAATCTTCATGGTCCTCAGAAACTGATAGAAAGGCAATCATAGCTGCCAAAAATGGTCCAGATGCCACCAATAGTGCATTGGATTCACCAGCTTTCTGGGTGTGATCACGCTGGCTAGCAGACAGCGTACGCAATTCCATTGTTTACTTGTCTTTGTGTTGTTGGATTTTTTTTTGCATGTGTGTTTGTGTACTATATGTGTATATATTTAATACACATATATATGTATGTGTACATGTGGAGTCCATATGGTGATGTCAGGTGTCTTCCTCGATTTCTAGCTGCTTTATAGACTAGGTTTTGTGCTGAACTCAGAGTTTGATAATTTGGCTAGCCCAGCTAGCCAGCTTGCTCAGGGAATCCCTTGTCTTTGTCTCCTGTGTTCTGGGATTACAGATGGGCTGTGCTCCCCTGATATTTACACTTTCATGGATTCTCGGGATCCTAGCTTCAATCTTCCCAATCGTGAGCAAGGGCTTTGCCTGCTGCGATCGCTCCCCAACCCACCCTTTGCTTATTTGTAGTATATCCCTATCTATGTACACATCTATCCATCCTTCTTTTAGATCAATAGTAGCAGATTGTACAAACTTTTCTATACCATGATTGTTTTCTCCCAGTAATGTATCCTGGAAGTCAGTCTGCAGTTGTATATGCAGGCATTTTCCTCCTTTCTTTTTATAGGTATATTGTCCTCTATGACATGCGTATTATGATGTATCATAAGAGGGAAGGAGGTGTCAAAGAGCCAAGGGCTGGGGATATAGCTGGTGGTGGAATGCTTGCCTAGCATCCCTGAGATCCCAGCTCAATCTTCAGTAGCTGAGGAGGGAAAAAGACTCAGAGCGCTAGAAATCTGGAAGAAAAATTCTTTGATTTTAGCCAAGCTATGCATAACTCAGATGTCCCAGAGGAGACTGAGATGCCTATGCGGACAGACAGATGGTCAGTTGGACAATTCCAGCACAAGACTGCCTCTGACTTTACAGGAATAAATCTTGGTTCTGAGGTCAAGAGGAGCTGCAAGGATCTGAGAAGAGAACCAAGCAATTTCTCTTCCCTGTTTTTCCTTTTTCTCTCTATTCCAAGCCTGCAGTAACCTGAGAAACATCTGTCTATCACAGGAGAGGGTTCTCATATCACAGGATGTCAGGAAAGTCCTGCTGTGACTTTGTAAGACCTCTTTCTGGCCATTTCTCCTGTGGGCAGAGGTATGCCTTTTGCAAATCTCTGGACGTACGCAAAGAGAGAATAATGTAATCTCAAAGTCATCTTCTAACTATTTCCTATCCCATGTTATTCTGGGATAAGTTATTGGGCCGGCAAGGTGCCTCAGTGGGTAAAGGCACTTGCTGCCAAGTCTGATGGCCTGAATCATATTTTTTTAAAGATTTATTTATTTATTATGTATACAACATTCCTTCCATGTGTGCCTGCAGGCTAGAAGAGGGCACCAGATCTCATTGAAGATGGCTGTAAGCCACCATGTGGTTACTGGGAATCGAACTCAGGACCTCTGGAAGAGCAGCCAGTGCTCTTGACCACTGAGCCATCTCTTCAGCCCCTGAGTCATATTATTGAGACCCACATGGTACAAGAAAATAATTGGTCCTGAAAGTTGTCCTCTGACCTCCACAAATGCTTGCCCACTTACATACAAACTATACATACATACATACATACATACATGTAAAAACAGTATCCAGCTTGCTGAAGGCAGGGTTCCAGTGAGCACCACACAGATACAAGTGGCCCCACACTCAGGAGCTCCAGTGTAGAGGGAATAGAGTAAGAATGAGGGAAAGTGGAACATGGAAGGAGCTGGCTCTTCTCTTCAGCGCTCTGTCAGTCCTCCTTGTCATCCATCTTCTGCTCTCTCCAAAGAGAAGACATGCTAGCAGAGCTGACCATACTCATTTGGCCTCCTCACACAGAAGACGAGATCACTGTGCTTTGAAGGCTTGTGCACAAAGCTATATGATCACAGAAGTGGGAATAATGGCTGGTTTTCCTTGTCAGCTTGGCACATAGAACCAGCCGGGAAGGGAGTCTTAATAAGGGATTGTCTGTCTCAGATTGGGATGGGCATGGGCGTGTCCATGGAGATGGGCGTGTCCATGGAGATTTCTCTGACCCTGCCTATTGATGTGGGAAGACCCAGTCTGCTGTGGGCGACACCCTTCCCCAGGGTTAGGTCCTAGACTGTCTGAATGGAAAAGTGAGTTGAGCACCAAGCATGCATTTGCTCTCTCTGCACTCCACTGCGGATGAGCCTACCTGCTTCTGGTTCCTGATATCTCGTCTTTCCCCACAGTGACGGACTGTAACTTGGAACTGAGAGTTACATTAAATCCCTTAACCCCTAATTTGCTGTTGTCAGGGTATTTTGTCACAACAACAGGAAAGAAAAGTAGACAGAAATTGGTACCAGGAATGTGATTGTTAATGGTAACAATCCTGACCATGTATGTGGCTTTTAGGTTTTTGTTTTGTGGGAAGACTCTAAAAGATTTTGAAGGGCTAGAGGGGGAGAAATGCTTTTTAAAAAGGCATTGAGATTTATTTCATCTTAATCAGAATAGCTATCATTAAAAATAAGAAATGCTTTTCATTTGATTAGATATAACTTGTCAAAAGGGAACCTCCCCAAAATTAGGGTTGGCGAAGGGTTTTGCTTCTGTCTTTTAAGGAGAAGGAAGACATCCAGCTGAGGAATCTGAGGACCACCAGACAAATGGGACATCTGAAGAAAAAGGACAAATCATCCAGAAAAAAATGTCCCAAGAAAAAGAGTAAATTCACCTATTGGTATTTCACATTTCCAACAGGATAAAATTTCATAAATGTTCCCAAATGTTTGTTTCTTCTCTTCTCTACAGACATATAATGCAAATGGTCTTTTTGTAGTTCTGGTCCAATTAAATATTAAAGTTGGCTTTGGAGTTGGAGTGTAGCTCTGTCCTTCTCTAAACCCAAGCATACTTGTTAAAGTGAAATCCAAAATCTCTGTCTCATGTCAGAAGAGTCATCGGATATGGGACAGAAGAAAAACAAAAATTTAAGGACTATTTGATTGCCACTAATCTCATAATCCATTGGTTTTATTTTGACTCTTTAAAGCTTTTCTTAAGATATAAATATTATCTCAAAATTTGCAAGATTAATATATATATTTAAACTTTTTGTCATGATATTAATGGTCATATAGAGTACTGACTAATTACAGAAAAAAGATTTCATCTACCTTCCTGTACATGATTTCGGGTTTGAATCTCTATCAGTTTTCTGCAGTGAACCATGAGCATGCCTAACTGTGACCTATGAGGTCTCCAAAAGGAGCATGGGGCCCAAAACCATGATTCATCCAGGACTATGATAACACCCCTAAGCTGGAAAAATGCCACCTAAAGATCAGCTCTGGACTACAAACCACTCAGAACAATTTCAAGGTGGCTAGTTTAGATGATCCAGCCTCAGGGACTATTCTTGCTAGGACTTGAGACAAACCCTGCACTTTCCCATTATGCAGACACTGGAAAACAAATGATACAGCTGCCTCTGCCAGGACCTGACAATTAACCCAAAATTTTCTTTTCAGAATCCCCTAAGGATGCCATCGCCCCCCCAGGCAGCAGGAAGTAAATGTAAAGACATGATGGCCACATTCCCAATAGGTGGGGTGGGTGGGTTTTGATCATTCAATGGGTTGTACATATTCCCAATAGGTGGGGTGGGTGTTTTTGATCATTTAATGAGCTATGCATATTCCGAATAGGTGGAGTGGGTGGTTTTTGGTCATTCAATGGGTTATGCATATTTGTCATTGTTTAGGGGAGTTGGTTACAAGTTGTTATTTGTAATGGTCAGGAAAGAAGCTAAACAAAAAAAAGATAAGATTCACGATTCTTGTTTTGAAAAAGAAAGGGGAGATATAGATATGATAGGATAAATGGGTAGATTATTGAATCTACTCTGAAAAAATAAAAGGGAAGATATAGATATGATAAAATAAAAAGAGAGATTATTGAATCTGCTTTTAAAAAGCAACCATTAGTTCTATATTGGGTTGAATTTTTGTATATTGTATACAAATTTTGTATATTGATACAAATTTGAGATTCCTTTTATTAGGACATACTGTACATACAATTCTACTCTTCAGGGTACTGTACTTATACAGTCCCATTAACAATGTGATGCAAATTCTAGTTTTCGAAAGTTATTACCGACTCTTTAGGGTAATAAAGAAATATAGGTTAATAGTTAGTCATCTATTATAATCAAATTATAGTCTCATTAGATATTTTTTCAAGGTCAAACAGATACATTTTAAATAGACAAGTCATCTTTAAACACTTCAGAGATCAGAATATGGTATTATAGATGTTTTAATAATAACATAGGTTTTTTTTTCTTTTTCTTTTTTTTTTTAAATGGCAATGAGACATGTCTCTTCCTGGCAGCACCAGTCTACTTAGGAGAAAATGATGGACATTGAAGAAACTCCACATTGAGTTTACTTTCTATGTGGCAAAAGTAAGCCACTGGGCCAGAAAGTGCTCTTGCCTCAATTGTGGATGGTATGCTGTCCAAATTGGAGAAGCAGAACACAAAAGAGAGTGACTGACAAACCTTGTCAAGACAAAGCGGGACAGTCCTTCAAAAATCCTGCTTCATAGAAATATCTGTTGAATATTCTAGGCCTTTAGGCTGAAGATAATGCCCCAACGTTGCAGAGGAACTTTGGGTGACTTTCCAGGCAGCTACCTGTTTCTGTCATTTCTCACATATTTTGAAGTCACTTGCTTGTACTTCTTGCTTACACAGTTAATATTATTTTCTTCTTGGATCACTAAGGAAGTTGAAGACTATATAATTATAGTTTTTCTTGTTTATCAGACTCAAAAGAGAAATTCACTAAAGAAAGGTAAAGTATATAAGGCTGAGAGACATAAAAAGATAATTTTGAATTGGTAATGTAAGTTAGAATAGAAAGTAAATTAGATACAACACTTTGGACTCTCCAAGATAGAATAGATAATGGAGTATTTTCTTTGAATTTGTCAGCTGCTAATGGGCTAGACATTGTTTATGTATTCAGTGCCTGTGTGTACTGTATATAGTTATTGTACTTACTGTATATAATTTTTCATATGTTAGTTATAGCCTTTTTAAATTTTAGACAAAAAGGGGAAATATACTGATATTTTGTTTGTGTTTTAACAAATAAAGCTTGCCTGAAGATCAGAGTGCAGAGCAAAGCCACTAGAGCCCAGGGAGTGGTAGCACACTTCTAATTTACTCAGATCTTGTCTTTTTCTACTTCCCATATAGATTAGATTCATGTATGTCTCTCTTAGGGTCCACATTGTTGTCTTGGTTCTCTGGGGTTGTGATTTGTGGGCTGGTTTTTCTTTGCTTTATGTCTAAAAGCCAGTTATGAATGAATACGTATTATATTTGTCTTTCTGGGTCTAGGTTACCTCACTCAATATGATGTTTTCTAGATCAATCCATTTGCCTGCAAATTTCAAGATGTCATTTTTTTCTGCTGTGTAGTACTCCATTGTGTAAATATACCACATTTTCTTTATCCATTATTCAGTCAAGGGGCATTTAGGTTGTTTCCAGGTTCTGGCTATGACAAACAATGCTTCTATGAACATAGCATGCCCTTGAGGTATTATTGAGCATCCTTTGGATATACACCCAAAAGTGGTGTTACTGGGTCTTGAGGAAGGTGGTTTCCTATTTTTCTGAGAAATCACCATACTGATTTTTAAAGGCGCTGTACCAGCTTGCATTCCCACCAGCAATGGAGGAGTGTTTCCTTTACCCCACAACCTCTCCATCATAAGCAGTCATCAGTGTTTTTGATCTTGGCCATTCTCTTACAGGTGTAGGATCGAATCTCAGAGTTGTTTTGATTTGCATTTTTCTGATGGCTAAGGGTGTTGAACATTTCCTTAAGTGTCTTTCAGCCATTTTAGATTCCTCTGTTGCGAGTTCTCTGTTTAGGTCTGTACCCCATTTCTTTTATTGGATTATTTGTTCTGATGGTCAGTTTCTTGAGTTCTTTTTTTTTTTAAATATTTATTTATTATGTATACAATATTCCATCTGTGTGTATGCCTGTGGACCAGAAGAGGGCACCAGACCCCATTACAGATGGTTGTGAGCCACCATGTGGTTGCTGGGAATCGAACTGAGGACCTTTGGAAGAGCAGACAATGCTCTTAACCACTGAGCCATCTCTCCAGCCCCCTTTTGAGTTCTTTGTATTATTAGAGATCAGCCCTGCTCCTCTGGAGGTTGCTGGCTTGGGCCAATTCCCATGGATGTCTCTGGTTTGGGTTTGCTTCTACAGAAGTCCCTGCCTCAGGCTCTGTCTCGCAGAGGTCTCTGGCTGGGGCTTGCTCCCTTGGTGGTTGCTCCCTTGTACCTGCTCCTGTGGAGGTCACTGTCTCCAGCCTGCTACTACGGAGGTCACCCTCCCTGGCTCCCTTCCTCAGAGGTCCCTTACCTGGGCCCGGCCAGAGGTCTCTGGCTTTGGCTTGCTCCCTCAGTGGTTGCTCCCTCATCCTGACTCGGGGTTTTTATTAACAACAATCAGAATTTGTCCTACAGATTAGCCTTGAACTCAGAGATTCACCTGTCTCTGCCTCCCAAGTGAGTGCTGGGATTAAAGGGGTGAGCCACCACCGCTGGCTAAAATAGTTTTTAAAAGAAAAGAAAAATAAATATCCATGAATAAAGGATAGTAGGATACATCCACATTTTTTTAAAAATATTTTATTTATTTATTATGAATACAATGTTCTGTCTGTGTGTATGCCTGCAAGCCAGAAGAGGGCACCAGACCTCATTACAGATGGTTGTGAGCCACCATGTTGTTTGCTGGGAATTGAACTCAGGACCTTTGGAAGAGCAGGCAATGCTCTTAACCGCTGAGCCATCTCTCCAGCCCCAATGCATCCACATTTTAATGTATATGCACATTGCTTATTTTGTGAGAATAGGAAGACTAAATTATTAGAAATAGATACTTGTGGAAGAAAAGGGGTATAAACAATAGGGTGGGAGTGAGGAGTTGGAGTAACCTGTTTTGTGTAGTTTTTGCTTTTAAATCATGTAAGTGATTTACATATTCAAAGTAAAGCCAAATAGGAAAAGTTAAGTTGAGCAAAATGAAAAATAACTGAATAGGAACAGAAACAGAGGGAAAGAATTGAATATAATGATCACTTAAAGTAATTTAAAGTTAATTTAAAACATAGAACACTGTAAGATTTTCCAAGACATAGATTTAAAGGGTAAATAAAGGTATTTTGAACTGCATTCAGCAAGTTTGTTACTAGTCATATTTTTAGTCCTATAGTTTTGAAACTTCTCTGTACAGATAAGATAAAACAAGTATTAACTTTATTGAGAATCATGATTTTATAAGACAATAGAGAATTAAGGTAAAGATAAGGCAAAGAGGCAGGGGTGTCCGTCTTGGTAGAAAAACAGCCTACCATGGCTGAGGCCCTGGGTTTGGTCCCAGGGAAGGTGTTCTTGAGTGCACACTCACACATGCATGCACACACGTAAAGATTAAAAACACTGGAATTTAACATTTTAACATTTGAATTTATTTTTGTTATTTTACATTATGTATATGTGCATGTATCTGCGTGTGTAAGTATGTGCACACGAGTGTAGTTGCCACCTCATGTGTTACTGGGAGTCAGACTTGGGTCCTCTGAAAGAGCAGAATGTGTTCTTAACAACTAGGTCATTTGTCCAGCACTGGAACTGAATTTTAATTGAAACTCTCAGTTTAGGCACAGTTTCTACAAACATACATATGTAATTCATCCAATAGCTATTTTTGTGCACAGTGTAAGGCGCAGATACAGAGACAGCAGTGAGGAGCAGAGACACTGTGTCCATGTGCTTTCCAGTTTCTGGGGGATTCCTAGGAATTCTGTGATAGGGGCTTCTGGTAGGACATCTGACTATAGGTTGACATCATCCTTTATATTTTATCTTATTATTTATTTATTAATGTTTGGTTTTTTGAGACAGGGTTTCTCTGTAGCTTTGGAGCCAGTCCTGGAACTAGCTCTTGTAGACCAGGCTGGCCTTGAACTCACAGAGATCTGCCTGCCTCTTCCTACTGAGTGCTGGGATTAAAGGCAGGCACCACCACTGCCCGGCGGTTGATGTCATCCTTAACACAGCCGGAAGTTCAGCTCTCTGAGTTTAATCACCAGCTGGGTTTTAGCCTGTAGGGTCTTTGCTGTTGAGATTCAATGCAGACTTTCTCAGGTCCCTTTCAAAAGATGAATCCTCTGGGCTTTAAATTGTGACTAGCAAAGCTCAACATAGGTGGTAAAACTGAGCATCCCAGTCCCACGGGGTGCCTAGAGTAGTCACAGTTTGGAGACACAGAAAGTCACTTGATAGCTGTCAGATTCTGGGAGCAGGGGAAGTGGAGAGTAAGTGGTTAATGATTGAGTTTTTCTTTCGCCAGGTAAAAAACCTGCTGGAGATAGACGGCACAGATGGAGACAGATAGGTAGTGTAAAATGTGCTGACAATGCTTATGCTGTCACAAGTAACTACAATGTTTTATTTTATCATAATTAACAAAAAAAGCCCAAGTGTTTACCACTCTAGTGGGAGAATGGAACTTAAAACCGAGGTGGGCTAAAGTCTCATGCAATCACCAAATTTTTTCATAGCTGCTACCCTGCTATAGCAAGCCTTGACTATTCCAACATAGTTGACACATAAGAAAATAACCTTAAAACCAACTTAATGACAACAATTGAAGTCCTTAAAGAAGAAATTAATAAATCCCTTATAGAAATCCAGGAAAGCACAAAACAATTGGAGAAAATAAATAAATAAATCCCTCAAAGAAAATCAAGAAATAAACAAGTTGATAGAAAACTGTTCAAGACCTGAAAATGGAAATAGAAGCAATAAAGAAAACACAAGCAAGGAGTTCTGGAAATGGAAAAGGTGGATAGTCAGGGTCAGTTGATCGATTCTCCATTGCCCTGTGAATATCTGGCTCCCAGGTTTTATTTAGAACAGTAAAGGTAACCACTTCACTCTTCTCAAACTAACAGCGATTCTTCTGCTTCAGCTTCTCAGCTGCTAAGATTACAGACATGAGCTACCACATCTGGCTTTTAGTGTCAGTTCTTTCTCAGAAACCTTCTTTTAGACCTATTCATGTGTACGAGTGCTTTGCTTCATGTGTGTAGATGTACCACATGCATGTCAGATGCTCAATAAAGTCAGAAAGTGGCCTCTGGTCCCTTGAAACTGGAGTTATGGGTAGTTGTGAGCCAACGTGGGTGTTGAGAACCAAACTCAGATCCTCTGAAAGAGCAATAAGTGCTCTTAACCTCTGAGCTATCTCTCCATCCCTAGTGTTGTTTATTCTTTTTCCTTTTTTCCCCTTTTTTCTGAGACAGGGTTTCTCTGTGTAGCTTTTGGCTGCCTTGGAATGTGCTCTGTAGACCAGGCTGACATTGAACTCACAGAGATCCACCTACCTCTGCCTCCCAAGGGCTGGGATTAAAGGAGTGCACCACCACTGCGCTGTGTTTTTTCTTAAAAAAAAAAAAAGTTCTAAATGAAAGATCCTACTTCAAAAAAGTTTCCAAAACAAAAAATAAGACAGACAATTCCTGGGAAGGAAGGGCATCCTTGGTTGTCCTTTTGCCTACACACACACACACACACACACACACACACACACACACACACTCACACACACACACACTACACAAACACACACAGACAGGCATGCAGACACACAGATACAGCACAGAAACACACACACATACAGATATACACAGACACACAGACATACATTCACACACACAATTACACAGACACACACAGGCAGACACACAGATACAGCACAGAAACACACACAAACAGATGTACACAGACACAGACATGCACACACACATACACACACACACACACAAACAGATGTACACAGACACATAAAACATATTACAGGTATACCAAATAATCCTACAGGTCAGGCAGTTTTAGAAAGATCAAATCGTACTATAAAGGATATGCTGAACAAACAGAAAGGGGAAATGATGTGGGAGTGTCATATATCAATCTGTTGATTTCATTGGCTAATAAAGAAACCGCCTTGGCCCATTTTATAGGTTAGAACATAGGTGGGTGGAGTAAACAGAACAGAATGCTGGGAGGAAGAGGAAGTGAGCTCAGACTCGATAGCTCTGCTCTCTGGAGTAGATGCGATGAAGCTCCGACCCAGGATGAACTTAGGCTAGAATCTTCTTGGTAAGCGCACCTTGGGGTGCTACACACATTATTAGAAATGGGCTCATCCAGGTGCAAGAGTTAGCCGAGAAGAGGCTAGATATAATGGGCCAAGCAGTGTTTAAAAGAATACAATTTGTGTGTTATTTCGGGGCATAAGCTAGCCAGGCGGCCGGGAGCTTGGGTGGCAGGAATGCAACCCACAACTCCTACTACAGAATATCATCATTTTTCTTCAGTGCACTACTTTTTACTCTTCAGATGAACAATTCTTTGTGTGCGTGTGGGTGTGTGTACCTGTGTTGGTACACGTATGTCATGCCATGCAAATGAAGGCCAGAGAACAGTTTGTCGAGTTGGCTCTCTCCTTCCGTGTTGTGGGTCCCAGGAATCAAACTCAGGTCCTCACACTTGGTGGTATGTCCCTTTAAAGGATCATCATGCCAGCCCTCCCCCAGATAAATGCTAAGTGTCTTGAAAAAGTAGATCACGTTTCTCTATTTTATTGTAGATGGAGACTGCTTGTTTGTTCCCAGCCACTCAGACCTGAATAACCACACAGAAACTATTTTAATTACAACACTGTTTGTCCATTTCTCTATCATATTCCCAGCTAGCTCTTACATCTTAAATTAATCCATTTTTATCAATCTGTGTATCGTGATGAGGCTGTGGCCTACTGGAAAGGTTCCTAAGGTTCTGTTGTGTCCTTCTCCTTCAGCAGCTACATGGTGTCTCTTTGACTCTGCCTCCTCTCTCTCTCTCTCTCTCTCTCTCTCTCTCTCTCTCTCTCTCTCTCTCTCTCTCTGTTCTACTCTCCCACCTGGCTTTGCCCTGCTAAGCCATTGGCTGAAGCAGCTTTATTCATTAACCAATGGTAATAAAACATATTCACAGCCTACAGAGGGGAATCCCACATCATTTAATACTGATTGGAACAGATGAACTAATGCACTTATTGAATGAAATATTCCTTTACACTATGTGAAGATGTGTTGCTGCAAGTGGTTTAGTAAAGAGCTGGATGCCCATTAGCTAGGCAGGAAGAGGTTAGGTAGGACTTCTGGGGACAGAGGATTTGGAGAGGGAAAAAGGGAGATGCCAGCTAGACTTGGAGGAAGCAGGAGGGGCAGCAGAGAGCAAAGGTAACTGAGCCATGTAAAAGAACTTAGTTTAAAAGATATAGATTAATTTAAATTATAAGAACTAGTTAGGAACAAGCCTAAGCTAAGGGTGAGCTTTCATAATTAATACTAAGTCTCCATGTCATTACGTGTGAGCTGGGAGCCCAAAGAAAAAGCCTGCTATGGGCTGGAGAGATGGCTCAGTGGTTAAGAGCACTGCTTGCTCTTCCAAAGGTCCTGAATTCAATTCCCAGCAACCACATGGTGGCTCACAACCATCTGTAATGGGATCTGGAGTCCTCTTCTGGCCTGCAGGCAGAATACAGACAGAATACTGAAAATACTATATACATAATAAATAAATAAATCTTTTTTTTTTTTTTTTTTGGTTTTTTGAGACAGGGTTTCTCTGTGGTTTTGGAGCCTGTCCTGGAACTAGCTCTTGTAGACCAGGCTGGTCTTGAACTCACAGAGATCTGCCTGCCTCTGTCTCCCGAGTGCTAAATAAATCTTTAAAAAAAAGAAAAGGCCTGCTACAGAAGGCAGCTCTCTGACCTTATACTGTTTATTTAGGGTGCTGAACTAATTTCATTTATTGTTAGGAATCTTTATCAGCAAACAAGAGAAGTCTAGCTTATTTAAATAGAAATTTAACATGTTGAAGAATCACTGGCAAGATCTTCTAATGCCTTGAGAATGAACTTAAAGAAATTGCCTGGAAAAAAAAAAAGTTCCATTGCTCCTGCAAGACCACAGCAAATACCACAACAATAACAAATGCTTAGAAACTTCTGGTGGAAAGTAAACTATTCTAGCCACTATGGAAGTCAGCGTGGAAGATCCACAAAAAACTAAAAACACACCTCTGTATGACCAACCAAGCCACTCCTTTGTATTTACCTAGAAGACTCTATGCCAACATGCCAGAGATACTTCCACACCAGTTTATTGTGCTACCTTCCACAGCATTTAAATGAAGAAGAGATATGGAAAATGTGATTTCTCTCTCTCTCTCTCTCTCTCTCTCTCTCTCTCTCTCTCTCTCTCTCTCTCTCTCTCTCTGTGTGTGTGTGTGTGTTGTGTGTGTGTGTGTTGTGTGTGTTGTGTGTGTGTGTGTGTTGTGTGTGTGTGTACGTCAGAGAACAACTTACGGGAGTTGGTTCTCTCTTCCCATGCATGATGTGGGTCCCAGGAATCAACTACATTATATATAACCCATTATATATAATAGATTCTTTTAACCATAAAGAAGAATGAAATTAAATAATTTTCAGGAAAATGGACACAATTGGAGACAATCATATTAAATTAAGCCAGTCTTAGAAAGATGAATATTGCATGTTTTCCCTCATTTGTGGTTCATAGATTTATACAGTCACATGAAGATCCTATGTGTGTGTGTGTGTGTGTGTGTGTGTGTGTGTGTGTGTGTGTGTGTTGTGTATGTATTAAAGTAGACGTGAAATTGTTTAGGGGAACAAAGACAAACAGGAAAGGGAGGGACAAGACAAAAGAGGGAAGGGGGAATGGGGTGTGAGAGAAATGTACAATATACAATATATACCTGTGAGAAAGCTGAATTTTAAAAGCAAACAAAACCATGGTACAAAATCCATTGGCAACGGTAGTGGTTTGACTAGGAACTGTCCCCCAGAGGCTCAGGCATTAGCACACTTGATCCCCAGTTGTCTGTGTGGTTTGGGCAGGTTTAGGAGGTGCAGCCTTGCTGGATGACGTGTGTCACTTTGGGTGGGCTTTGAGGACTTGAGGCTTTGTCCTGCTTCTGCTTTGCTTTCTCTTCTCTATTCTTGAGGTTGAGGATTTGAGCTCCCAGCTTCCTACTCTGGCTATCATGCCCACGGCCACACTTTTCCCCACCACTGAGGACTCATCCCGCTGCATCTACGAGCCCAAGTAAACTCCTCCTTGCATAACTTACCTTGGTCTTGGTGTTTTCCCACAAAAACAGAAAAGCAACTAATAAACTCTGTGAGCTTACAATGGATACCATGACTAGATACCTGAGCCTAGGACCTCTGCCTGAGAGGTCTCAGTAGTGGGAAATAGATGATATATAACCCCTGCCTCACTGCCTTGTTGCTGTTGTTTGATTTTTGAGACAGGGTGTCACTCTGTAGCTCAGATTAGCCAAGAGTTCATTATGTATTACCGGCTGGTTTTGAACTTGCCATGGTCCAGGCTCAGCCTCCCAAGTTCTGGAACTACAGGTATGTGTCATCACGCCTATAATTTAAAAAAGATTGTCATGCAGATAAGTGTGCTTGAGTAGAGAAGTATGTGGATCTCCACGCCTTACCTATTTATTGTGTCCCTTTGTAGGAAAGGGCTACTTATCTCTATTATGGAATTCTTTGAGAGGATGCTGTGGTTTGTTTAGACTCATTTGGTGAGGGTTGTGGGTGGGTAGGACTAAGACAAAAACCCACTCACCACTGATATCCAGGAGATGCTACATTGACTGGTAGAAGGTAGTATCATTTTAAGGTGGGAATTTAGTGCTTCAGAACGAAGTTCCAGCTATTTCTAGAGCTCTGCCAAAGATTGTTCTACAAGAATCAGATAAAGAAGACAAAGTGATTTTGCCTAAAGTATTGGCAGAAGTGAACAAAACGTTTGGCTGCTGGGCTGGAGAGATGGCTCAGTCGTTTGAGGCTAGGCTGGCAACCAAAAACATCAGAAGGTTTGTCTGCTAAATAGGGGGTGTGAGAAAGGACATCGTGTGAGAAGTTACTCCAGTATGGTTAGCACTTCTGTAGGGCTGCATCCACCTCTCTCATGGTGGCTTCTGGTCAGCAGGGACAGGAGCTGGATCAGACAGAGACTGTGAACTAACAGAACTTCCAGGAAACAATGTTTCATATCTTACAGTGGTAACGTGGTGGGAGTGATAGTCACAGCTTGACTTTTGCAGTCTAATTGTTTTTCAGATTTCTCTTTTGGTTAACGCTAATCTAGGAAACACAGAGAAGAGAATTCTAGGTGGTTTCTAGTCTAGCATTGCTAATAGTCATCAGGGGCAACCAAGGCTCTGCTTCAGCTTACCGTTCGTGCACCAGAATCATGTACAGTTTCTCTTCTGCTTACTTAGTATATTGATCAGGCTAAGTCAGGGAAGTAGAGCCTTTGTATATATGTCACGGCTATGGGGGCAGAGTTCCTAGTAATCTGCATTTATAGGGTGCCATATATATATATATATATATGTATGTGTGTGTGTGTGTGTGTGTGTGTGTGTGTGTGTGTGTAGTTCAAAGTTTGTGGTCTCCCAGTGGAGTGCAATGCAAGCTTGCTGTTTGTTGTGGATGTAGCTTCTTTTTTTTTTTAATATTTATTTATTTATTATGTATACAATATTCTGTCTGTGGTGCAGGCCAGAGGAGGGCACCAGACCTCATTACAGATGGTTGTGAGCCACCATGTGGTTGCTGGGAATTGAACTCAGGACCTTTGTAAGAGCAGGCAATGCTCTTAACCTCTGAGCCATCTCTCCAGCCCCCTGGATGTAGCTTCTTAGGACTCTAGAAAGTTCTAGTGACTGTTCTAATGCCATGATAAAATACTATGACCAAATATATATATAGGAGGAAAGGTTTCATCTGTCATGTGACAGCATGGGTGGCGGGGAGAGACCCACACACATACCCATTCATGCCTGAGGCAGGACAAGGCAGGAAGAGTGGCTCCATGCCATGCCTGGGTAACACAGTAGAGCTGGCCCTGAAGGTGTAGGCGTGGGAGATCTGACCCTGAGGATGGGAAAGCAGGAGAGCTGGCCCCGCCCCTTGCTCACTGCTGCAAGGGGTGAACTGCCAGGGCAATGCAGGAGAGCTCACCCTGGTGGTGAGGACAAGGGAGAGCTGGCAGGCTAATCAACCCAGCAACCCAGGTCCAGAACCAGGGTTATGAGTTGGCCCACCCCAACATCTTCCCTGACTGATCAGCTGGAGCATGTGAAGGGACTGGTCCTGCAGACCCAAAGCTGCAGGATCTCCATGACACAGGGCAAGAACAGGATAACCAAGAGGAGTTCCAGAGAAGGCCCAGCATCGATAGTGTAGCAGAAACAAGAGCCTTGGAACCAGACCAGCGACTCTTTGCAATGAAAATTTGCAAGTAAAGATATGTAGATAAAAATGTTCACTCAGTGACTCATTGTGCCACCCTACAGCTTCCAGAATGAGACTGTTTTTTTTCTCTTTCTCTTTTGTTTTTCTTTTTCTCTTGAACTTTGTTTTATTTTATTTTGGGGGGAAGGCTGCAAGAGTAGAGGGTAAGGGATAGGGGAATGAATGGGGTGGAGATCCATGATATGAAAGACATAACCAATAAATAAAAAGAAGTAGGACAAAGAAGAAAAGAGAAAAGAAGGAAGGGTTTATGATAACAGAAGGATGGAAAAACATGGCAGCAGGCAGGCAGATATGGCATTGGAGCAGTAGCTGAAGGCTCACATCTGCATCCACAAACTGGAAGCATTGGGAACTACCCTGTCCCCAGTGATATCTTCCAGGAAGGCCATACCTCCTAATCCTCCTCAAACGGCCATTACCTGGGGACCAAGTATTCAAATGCTAGAGACTTACGGGGGACATCATTTCCAAGTCACCACACTTTCCTTACTGTCCAACTTAGTTTTGCTCTAATACCAAGAAACAATAGTAGAGGATCAGTTGGATGGTTCTAACAGGAAATGGAAGGTCAAGAATGAGTTGGTACTAGACTTCTCAAGAACCACCTAGAATCTGGAGTGTGATCTAAATATACTTTCACAACTCTGAGGATTACTTTCTGCTGGTCACAGATAGAGAACTGGATGAAGGGGCTGGAGAGATGGCTCAGCGGTTAAGAGAACTGATATTTCTTGCAGAGGACCTGAGTTCAGCTCTCTGAAGTCACGTGGTGCCTGGCAACCAATTGTAACTCCAGCTCTAGGGGAGCCAACATCTTCTGACTTCCACGGACACGTGATACACACACATATATATGTAGGCAAAGCATAAACTGAATTTTAAAAACACTTAGATGAAATATAATGAATAATCGTTTTCAGATAATTGCTAACAGGAAGCATGGTTCGAGGATAGTAAGCATCACAAACCACATGACGCAAATCCCGTAAGGTTTTGCAATGTTCAGCTCAAAAGATCAATTTTCCTTTGGAAGTGTTGTCTTAGAATTGTGCATTCCATCAGTGACAGGGTCATCAATGCTGTCTATGATATGGAAAGTGATGGTTTTACCAAAAGCATGCCGTAGCCTTAAAGAGCCTTCACTCCCTGGTTGACATTGTTGGGGTTCTCTCTCTCTCTCTCTCTTTTTTTTTTTTTTTACGTAAATTAACCCATTTATTTAGTTGGCTGTGCACTATTGTAGTAGGCTTGTGTATCAAATGGTAGCACTTTTACTGGTCTTTCAATTCCTTCAGTCTTCTGATGGCAGACTTCACTGTGATGGCAGAAGTCGTGTTGGTCCAGGTCCCGCCAGCCACTGTCTTCATGCAGGAGCCACAGTGCCCGCTGCCAACGGCTCTTCTCTTCATCTTGGTCTTGCCACAGAAGGAGCACGTGTACTTGGCGTGCTGGCTGATTTCAATTTTCTTCACCATTTTCCGGAGGGAGGCACCTTAGCGGGTCCCGTATTTCCCGACCATCCCGACCTTCTTGGTGCGTTTAGCCATGTCGCCGGAACCTAAGCCAAGCACGGAGAGCTGGGGTTCAAGCTTCCTCATGGTGGGGCCTTATTTCCGGAGACTTGATGAACTGGTTAGAATACAGTTTTAGCTGTGTTGTGGAACACTGTCCGCTGGTCATTAACATGGCGGTTGCCCTTTCGAAACCAGAACATCTGTGATTATTCAGATGACACCTCATAAATTAAGGTTCCATTAATTAAAGAGTCGATTAATGGTCCCTTGTGAAGGGTTGGTAGGGCTCAGAAGGTTCTGTCTCTCTCTGAGGATACGTAATGGCAATGGTTTGCTGGGGCAGCGACCCTTCCGTTACCAATGTTCTAAGTAACCCCAGTTAAAGTCAGAGGTTCACAAAGCCGGACGGGTGGAGTCATGTATCTGGCCTGTCATCAGTGTCCTAACTAGGGTGGGTATTGCTCGTTTTTATGATAATTGTTCACATGTTCGTAGGGAAAGTTAATGAGGTGAGCTGCCATAACAGACAAAATGTCAGAGATTTAAATAAAAGAAAGGTTAGCTATTCTCGCATAACAGTGCAGTAGGAGATTGCAGTGATGGCTCTAGTGTCGGCGACCTGGGCTCTTCAGAGTATATTCCAGGTTCATGATGTGGTTAACTTCTGGTTCCAGATTCCACCAACATGTCTTCGTTAGGAAAGAAGGTTATAGAGAATATACTCCCTGCTGAGCGGTGGTGACACAAGCCGAGGCAGGCGGATCTTTGAAACCGAGGCCAATTTTCTGACAAAATGGAGACCAACACAAGTAGTTTCTGCTACAGGCCCGTCTCACCGAAGGAATCTCTGTCATAAAAACAAAACCTAAAAAAATGAATCCAAGGAGCAAAAGACGGTGGTGAAAGTCGTAGCGAGAGAAGAAAGGGCAAAGGAAGTCGAGTTTCCTAACTAGGATGCTGGGTTTAGCCTCTGGCGCCAGTGCAATAGGTAATCCTTTGCCTTTATGATCCTACTGCAGAGCTTGCTGCTCTCTGTGGTCCGCAAACCTGTCTTTCTTGCTCTCCCCATGTAGCCTGACTTCGTGACCCTTTCAAACTGATTTCGCTGGGCAGGCAAAGTAATTGAGCCTCCGTCCCAATACAGAGGTGTTTACAGGTGAGATTTGCTTTAAAATACCCAGCAAGAAATTAAAAGGGGCACGGATGCACCCGATTGGCTAGCGGTGGATCTGTGGCCGCCCAGTGTGGGCTCTAAGCCAGCTTTTTCAGCGCGGGGGAGACGCGGTCGTGGGAGCACCGTGGTCGGCTCCCCCGGGTCCTAACGCGCGCCCGCTCTCCGCTGGCCCGATCTGCAGCCTCTCCGCCGGGGATCCGCTCCCTCCGCGACCCACTCATCCGGGGGCGGAGCTTAGGACCCGAGGCTCCTGATTGGCCGTATCCCAGACGCTCCCCTTCCCCGCCCCTTGACGAGGGTGAGAGGTCAGCGGCCTGCCGGTGTGCAGGGTCGACAATGGCGGGGCTGTGGGTCGGGACGGTGGCGGCCGGGCGACATTGGCGGCGGCCCCCGCAGCAACTGCTGTGGACGCTGAAGGTGAGCAACGCCGGGCTTGCCTGCAACGGCCTGGCTGCCCCGGGTTCCCAGGCGGCACCCGCGGTGCATCCCGGCTGCCCCAGGCCGCATATCCCGAGCCGGCTGTACTCACACTCCGTCCTGGCACGGGCATCCCTGGGAGAAGGCTCGGGCCCCAGGGCTCTAGCCTGAGCTCTTCCGGGCGGGCACGGGCCTTCCAATGGAGAGAAACCCTCTGCGGGTGCTGGGGTCCCAGCGCCTGGCGGAGCTGGCTTCTCCCAGCTTTCCAGACAGCTTGTAAGAGTTCTAAAGTTCACGTGCTCCTTTGCTGTGTGAATAGTTAAAAGACTGCGAGTTTGTACAAAGTTTGAAAGAAAAAGAAAATTGTGCTAAGTCAGGATTGTTAAGAGTCCACAAGTGTGAGCCGAAAGTCTGTTTAAACTGTATGGCACCACTATATACTGCGTGGGAAACGCACCTTCTGCATTTATTTCTCTTCCTTGGCAGTGCTTACTTAGCCTGGTTAGAAACATACTTCACCTCCAGTCACCCTGGGTGTCATGGTAACATTTTGGCCCACAGATTGGAGTTTGTGTGAGCCTCCTTTCTCCTTACACATGGAATATGTTGTCACTTGCTGCACTGACTTACTTAAATTTTAAAGTGGATTTACTGTTCCTTGAGCAAAGGATGAAAACCCTTTGAGAACTGTTGTTGTGTGCCTGTTAAGCTTCCCTGTCTTTTCTGATGTGTATCGTTCAGTCAGTTGCGAAGTGTTGTGTGTCTGTAATCACGTCATTGGAAAAGCTGCGGTAGGATTGGGAGTTCACCACCACGCTAGGTTACGTAGAAGAAACCTGTGTCAAATCCTTCTCTACCTCCCTGGGGCGGTATAAAAATCTCTATAATGTTTGGTTTATGGTTATTTTGAAATTTGAGTTGGAAGGCCCTTCAGAGATGATCTGCCTCATATTTTTTGTTGTTTGTTTGTTTTTGTTTTTGATTTAGATGGAAGTCTCTCTGTACAGCCCTGGCTGTTCTGTAATGCTCTGAGTACACCAGACTGACCTCAGACTCACAGAGATCCACCTGCCGTTCGCCTCTGGGTGCTATGTGTACTTCCATAGCTAAACTCATTTCATTCTCTTTAAGGAAGTGGAAACAGGTTCATTAGGCATCGTGAGCTGAAGGATAGTTTCTGATGTATTAGCCTCAGAATGTTGGCTCTCACTGTTCCGTGTGTTGCCACACAGCTTTTTTTTTTTTTTTAATTTTTATCATCCTGTAATCAATCTATTTTTGCTCTTGAAAAATCTCTGACACATTGATGAAATGGTTTGTAGTGGAAAGGTAGGGACTTTGGACTCATACTTTGAATACTTATTCTTTTGTGGGATTTGTTTTCTTGAGGCAGGGTCTCAGTTAGCCTAGGTTGGCCTCAGACTTGCTGTGTCGTGGGGGAGGCCTTGGTCTCCTGCTCCCACTCTCAAAGTGCTGGTCTTATAGGTGTGCACCACCACACCAGGTTTGGATACTGTATATTAGATGTATGCCTTTTCAGAGAGTTTTGTAAAACAATCTTTATTGGGAGCTGGAGAGATGGCTCAGTGGTTAAGAGCATTGACTGCTCTTCCAGAGGACCCAAGTTCAACTCCCAGGACCCACATGGCAGCTCACAACTGTCTCTAACTCAATTTCCAGGGGATCCAACATCCTCGCATAGACATACATTCAGGCAAAACACAAATTCACTTAAAAATAAAAATAAATTACAAAAAAAATCTTTATTGACTGTCTCCTGTGTAGATGAGTACAGTTCCCAGTGTTTGAAAATTTCTCTAGTAATGAGACAATAAAATCTTATTGAGAAGTTTTGGTGCTGAGAAAAAACAAAATAGACTGAGTTGACCAAGTCAAGGATATTTAGACCTCTGTACTATAGACCACTGTTCTGAATTGATTCATTCTCTCCTCATGTTAGGCATATAATGCCACTTGTAGAGAAGATGGACTCAAGGCCCACAGAGTTACATGACTTGCTTAAAGCCATGCAGCTAGTAAGGGCAAATTTGGAACTTGGAAGCTGTGGCTCCCCAAGAATCCAGCTCTCTGCCTGGTACATTTAGGTAGAGCTGCATCATTGACCTAGATTCCAAGAAACAGTCAATACTATTAATAGTATTTCTTTGAGTATATTGTGCTATTTAAGTTAAACAACAGCTCCCTTTGTAAATAGAGATTTCAGCAAGAGTCAGTTAGGTGGCTTAGTGGTTAAGGGTGCTTGCTACAAAGCCCTGATGACCTTGGCTCATACTTGGAACTCACCTGAAGGTGGAAGGAGAGAACCAACTCCCCAAAGTTATGCTCCCACCTCCATCATACACACACCTATAATAAAGCAATAATAAAAGAATTTTACAACTGGCCCTTGAGAGATGGCTTAGCCCTTCAAAGCATTTCCAGAGAACCCAGGTTTAATCCCCCAAATTCACATGGCAGCTCAAAACCATTTAGAGTTCTGGCCTTTGAAGGCACCAGACATGCATGTGACACACAGACACGCGTGTAAATAAAACACTCATACACATAACATAAAAATAAAATGTTTAAAAAAGTATACAAGTTTGAAGGATGAGGTGGTCTTTTTTTCTAGGAAAAGGAAAACAACAGTGTTGTGAGAGCCTGTGTCCAGAGGGAAGTCCCCTGAGGGAGCGGCAGAGCCTAGGGGGTGCTGGGGTGCACTGAGGGAGGGGCATAACCTAGGGGGTGCTGGGGTCCACTGAGGGAGGG
>NC_022019.1:34201812-34208926 GCF_000317375.1 Microtus ochrogaster
GGGCATAACCTAGGGGGTGCTGGGGTCCACTGAGGGAGCGGCAGAGCCTAGGGGGTGCTGGGGTCCACTGAGGGATGGGCATAACCTAGGGGGTGCTGGGGTCCACTGAGGCTAGCTGCATAACCTAGGGGGTACTGGGGTCCACTGAGGCTAGCGGCAGACCCTAGGTGGTGCTGGGGAGGAATCAGACCATGTGAACTTGTTAACCAAGTTATGTTTGGGATTTCTTAGGGTAGTGTTAATCCCGTAGTGTTGCAAGATAGATTGAAGGACTGTGATATTTTAGATTCAGGCTAACAGAGGAAAGAGGCTTCATTACTTGATACCAGGTGCTATCTGTGTAATATAGAAGCTTTCACTGTGTGTGTATGTGCATATGTGTGTTCATATATGTGGAGAGCAGAGGCCACTGTCAGGTGTCTTCCTCAATCACTATCCATCCCCCCGCCCTTTTATTTTTGAGACAGGATTTCCTACTGAATCTGGAGTTCTTTGGTTCAGTTAGACTGGCTAGTCACAAACCCTGAGGACTTTTGCTTCTGCTTACTCTCAGAGCTGGGGATACAGGTGTATAGGCTTTTCAGGGTACCAGACTTCGGTCTCGCATGGCAAGCTCTTTCCTGACTGAGTCGTCTCCCTAGCTCGCTCTCTCCCTCTTTCTTTTTTTAAAATTTAAATTGCATTTATTTAGTGTGAGTGTGGGTGTGCATACCACAGTGTAGACAACTTTCAGGAGCCAGTTTTCTCCCTCAATGCCATCAGGCTATATGCAGCGAGCATCTTTACCCTCTGAGCCAGCGCACCTGCCCCTGTAACATGAGGGCCTGCTTGTTGGGGTTTCTGTCCTGCCCGGTTCCCACAGTTGTTAGGTCCCAAAGAATCACACAGAAGGTCTATATAAGTTATAAAACTGATTGGCACATTAGCTCAGGCTTCATATTAGCTCTTATAACTTATATTAATCCATTATTCTTATCTGTGTTAGCCACATGGCTCAGTACCTTTTTCAGTGGGGCAGGTCACATCCCGCTTCTTCGGTGTCTGGACAGGACTGGGGGAAAGAGCTTGCTTCTTCCCAGAATACTCCTGTTCTCATTGTCCCACCTCTACTACCTGTCTGGTTTTCCCGCCTATACTTCCTGCCTGGCTACCGGCCAATCAGCGTTTATTTTAAACATGATTGACAGAATACAGACAATTCTCCTGTACCACTTGCCCCTTGTATTTTTACTGAAGGTATGTACACTCTTTCATGAGTTTATCTGTACCAAGTGCATGCATGAGGTCTCAGGGGTCAGAGAGGATGCTGGAGTCCTGGGTACTGGACTTAGTTGTCAGCTGCCATGTGGATGCTGGTGACAGAAAGAACCTGGATTTTCTATTAGAGCAATAAGTGCTCTTAACTACTAAGTCAAATCTTTAACCTCCCTGCTTTGAGATAGGATCTCCTATAGGCCAGGCTGGCCTTAACTCTCTGTAGCTGAGGATGACCTTGAACCTCTGATGTTATTCCGCTTCTTGAATGCTGGAGTTAGTTTATATGCACAGATGGTTGACCCCAGCACAGTATACATGCTAGGCATGCGCTCGACCAACGGGCTGTATCTTGGATGCACATGTGTTTGTTTTTAAATGAAGACAGGGTTTCTCTGTGTAGTCCTGGAACTTGCTCTGTAGACCAAGTTGGCCTCAAACTCAGAGATCCACCTGTCTCTGTCCCCGAGTGTTGTAATTAAAGGTGTGCACCCCCACTGCCCATTTTTTTGTTTTGTTTTTGCTTTTAATTTTATGTTCTTTTAACATATCAGCTGAGGCTGCTTCTTGTGAATGTTGTCACCTAGCACAGTGTCATAGAAGGTGCTGAGTGTGGGGTGGAACAGTGCTGCCACAACTCCTCTGACGTTCACCAGGTGGGGGACTCCTCCCTGCCTTCTCTCCGTGCTCCTTTATGTAAACTTGAACTGTATCCCACCACTCACTTTATGTAAACTTGAACTGTATCCCACCACTCCGCTTGAAACTTTTCAAGACTTTACCCCCTCCCATCTGCCTTTCTACTCCTGTAAACCTTCTGTAGAGAAGCAGAGAGCTTGCTCTTGACTAGCCTAGGAAGCCCAGAATATTCTTCAAGCCAGTTAACAGATCTGCTTGGTTTGGGGTATATGTATTGTTAGTGGCCGCGGGAGACTGCTACCTGCAGTCTGAGAAGTTCCCTTATTTTCTAGGTACCTCTACTCGGGTAAGCCTGGAGTCTTGATTTTGCTGCAGAAAAGTATTTTAGACTGAACCAGACTGAAACACAGTTGGAATTTATTAAAAGACATTTTTAACCTATAGATTTAAGTATGGGAATTGAGGGGTGGGGGTGGGGAGAGAGAGAGAGAGAGAGAGAGAGAGAGAGAGAGAGAGAGTGTGTAGAGGTGTCCAGGTCTTCACAAGAACACAAGTGTGGGCTTTTAGAAGGGAATTTGCAATTAAGTGTCATTACAGTAATCATACCTTCTGCTTTTGTGGTTTCTGAAGTTGTATCTCAAAGAGTTGCTAAGGAACCTAAGTGAATTCTGAAATGGCTCCTGTGTATTGGATAGGATTATGGCTGATTAGGTATAACCATAAATCAGAAGAGTTGCAGGGAAGTTAAGATTTTTACTATAAACAACCATTTGGTCTTGTTTGAGATTTCCAGAAAATATCTGGGAAAGCAGTAAGGGCAAACTGGAAGGATTTACAAGCATACAAGTGTAGGCCTTAAGTGTGGGTCATTTTTTTTTTTTAATTCTTGTAGGAGCATGGGTGTGGGATATTTACTGGTGCATGAGCAATTTACCAGTGACTACAGTACTGAAGAAAAACCCTCTTTGTCTCCCTGTATCATTCAGGGTTTTGTAGAGAAACGGAACTGATAGAATCTATCTGTCTGTCTGTGATATAGAGATGAATACTTTGTATGGGTTTTGGTTTATTTAAGGTCAATTTTGTTTTATGTATATTTCTGCCCTTGATTAAGGAATTGTGTTTGTGCAGTTCGTTTTAAAATGTAATGTATAATTGAGTACAGGTCAATAGATAGTCATCTCTAATAGTCAAGCTTGTAATTATGTTAGTTTTTCTAGCTATATAGAGATATGTTTCAGATGCGTAGGTATTCTTCAGACCTTTCAAAAACTCACAGAATATGTCATTTAAAATGTTAGAACTTAGAACTTTCCATGACAATGAGGCACATCTGCTCCTGGCAGCACCAATCTACTTCAAAAGGATGATGGATATCAAAGAGGCCCCTAATGGAGTTGGTTAGTCATTTTGCCAAGAAACCACTCTTGCCTGGACTGTTTTATGTTATGCTGAATGAACTGGACATGCAGGACCCACCCACAGAGAAATGACTGCTGAACTTGCCTAAAGTGACAGTCCTTCAGGGTTCCTGTTTCATGAAAGAGTCTGTCAGACATTCTGTAGGACACACAAAAAAGTGACTGACAAACTACCAATACAGGTGGAACTGTCTTTGTAATTTCCTGCTTCGTGAAAAAGTCTGATGGATACTATGGGCCTTACAGGCTGAAGATGGATGCCCCAACATTACAGAAGAACTTTGGGTGACTGTCTAGGCAGCATGATGTCTGTCAATTCTGGAGATTTGGAAGTTGCTTACAATGCATGTCCTGTTAACTTAGATAATATTATATCCTTCTGGAGTCTTTGATGGAGTTAAAGAATATATAGTTATGATTTTTCTTAGTTATGATAAAAGATAAAGTAGATATATAAATATTGTAACTATAATTCTTGCTTGATAACTGTTGTATGTAGTCTTGCTATGTTAAAGTCAGAACCTTTTTATTTAGACAGAAAAGGGAAGATGATGTAGGAAGTTCTTCTGTATATGTGTTACTTTTATTGGTTAATGAATAAAGAAACTTCAGGGCAGAATAGTACTGGCCAGAAAAACTAAGCCGAATGCTGGGAGAAAGTAGGCACAGTCAGGGAGATCACATGTAGCCCCTGTAGGAGACAAACAGTAGACACCAGATAGAACCTTGTCATTAGACCACAACCATATGGCAATATATGTTGCAGGAGGTCCTTCCACTCCTCCAGCCAATAGCTGCTGAGAGACCATGCCCCAGGGTCGTGGATTCGAGCCCCACGTTGGGTGCCATTCTGTAGTAGGAGCTGCAGGCTGTGTTCCTACCGCCCGGCTCCTGGCCACTTGGCTAGCTTATGCCCCGAAATAATAACACACAAACTGTATTCATTTACATACTGCTTAGCCCATTAGCTCTAGCATCTTACTGGCTCTCATATCTTGCTTTAACCCATTTCTATTTATGTGTGTAGCACCCCAAGGTGCGCTTACTGGGAAGATTCTAGCCTACGCCCATCCTGAGTTGGAGGTTCATCGTGTCAGCCCCAGAGAGGAGAGGAAATGGCATCTGAGCTCACTTCCTCTTTCTCCCAGCATTCTGTTCTGTTTACTCCACCCACCTATGTTCTAACCTATCAGGGCCAAGCAGTTTATCAATTAACCAATGACCTTCCTCCATCAAATATACAGATTAATAAAAATGGATTAATTTAAGACATAAGAGCTAGCTAGCAATATGCCCAAGTGATTGGCCAAGCAGTGTTTTAACTAATACAGTCTGTGTGATTATTTCAGGTCTAGTCAGCCAGGAATAAACCAGCAGCCTCCACCTACCTGTCTGTTTTTCTACCTACCTACCCACGTAAAGGAGATTTATTAGGATGACTTAAAGTCTGTGGTCCAGCTAGTTCAGTAATGGCTGTCTATCAAGAAGGTCCAAGAATCCAATAGTTCAGTCCATGAGGGTGGATGGCTCATCTGGTCATCAGTATATACCAGAATCCCAAAGAAGTAGGCAGTAATGTGAAGGAATGGACTTGCCTGAGAGATCTAGAACAATCAGGGAAAGAGAGAGAGAGCTTCCTTTTCTATGACTTTTTTATAGACTGGCCCACATTAAAGGTACCCATCCCACTTGGGTTTTAGTTAATTCAATTACACTCCTCTAGTAACCTTCACCAGCCAATAGCTTCTCCTGGGGGCGGATGGGGGAGTGAGGTCTTCAGTGTCTCTCTTTTCGGGGACGTTGACTGCTAGATCTTGTGCAGGTAATCGTAGCTGCTATGAATTCATGATTGTCGTGGTGACACCATTTGTAGAAGACAGGGTTTCACATGTTGTTCTTCATTTTCCAGCTCTTACAGTCTTTCTCCTGCCTCTCTAGTGATGCTCTCTGAGTCTTTGAAGGGGTTGTAGAGATGTCCCATTCAGGACTGAGCACTCAGCAATCACTTGCTCTTACCACTGACCAGTTATGAACCTCTGCAGTAACTGCAGCCCTTGAAATCCAGCTTCTCAGAGTCTGAGTGGCTTTAGTCTATGGATGTGGACATAAACATCAATAAGGCAGTTTGAAAGAGTTTCCATTTTTGAATTAAAATTATTATTTTATTTGATGTGTATTGATGTTTTGCCTGTGTGTATGTCTGTGCACCATGTGTGTGCCTTATGACTATAAAGGTCAGAGAGGACATTGGATCCTCTGGAATTAGAGTTACAGGTGATTGTGGACTGCCATGTAGATACTTGGGAATTGAGTCCTGGGTCCTCCGGAAGAGCTCTGAGCTTTCCAGACCAACAAGATGTCCACTTACAAAAACAACAGTATCAGGTCCCCTCAGGGCCTATAACGTTCCCTGCTTTGTTATCATTCTCTCTATAAAAGGTGTATTATGTCTATGTGGGAAACCTTCACAGAAAATGTGGTTAATTGTGCTTTAATTATTGATTCTCGGCTGACAAGAGGTTTCAACCAGATTCCTTAGTTAGGAGCCACTTGTTCCCATGGCCACACCATTTGTGCTGTGTTTCCATCCTGTCTCATATTGACTTCATGTTTAGTTTTTACTTACTTGTTTTGTAAATCAATTTTTAAAACACGTTATGTTTAAATACATTTTTTTGTACGTTCAGTGGCTAGAGGTGTTAGTTTTATGGTAATTGCAATGGTTTATTGAGTTTTTATATGCCTTAAGTGGTTTTCACTCCCTCTCTCATTCTGAGGCAAGTCTCTTGAGGACTAAGCTCCAACTCTCTTTGTAGCTAAGTTTGCCTCCCCTCTGGAGTGCTGGGATGACTAGTATGTCCACCACTTCTTGTTTTATGTGGTATTGGGTAACTAACCCAGTGGCTTGTGGTTGCTGGGCTAGCACTCCACCTGTGGTACATACCCAGCCCTTCATGTATTGTCTTAACCATGGAGCAGCTTGGTCTGAAATCCGTCTTTACACGAGGAAACTGAGCTCAAGCAGTTAAGTAAATTAAGGACATAGTTGACTGGAGTAAACTCTGAACCTTGGACAGTGTGAGTCCAGAGCTTTGCTTTTCGAATAATAACTTGTTTGTCATCTCAATGAGTCTCATTGTATGATATGGTCACAGTTTGAAAACGTAGCCTGTGCTTTTAAAATGCACTGTTCACTTGTAAAGGGAAACGGATCTCAGTGAGTTCAAGAACATCCTTGTCTACAAAGCAAGTTCCAGGACTGTTACACAGAGAAACCCTGTCTCAAAAAACAAAACGAAACAAGACTTAAAATAGCTGGTGCTTTAGGATTGGCCAAAGGTAAATCTTTCTAATGTTTTGGTGAATTTCTGAGAGAATTCACTTTGGAAAAACATCTAAGCATATTTCAGAAGGTAATTTCTAGTGTAATAAAATATTGATGGCATTTGTACATTTATTTATTTTTTCATTTCTTTTATTGAGACAGGGTTTCTCTGTGTAGCCTTGGCTACACTGGAATTCACTCAGTAGACCAGGCTGACCTTGAACTCAAAGATCCCCCCCCCCACCTCCTGAGTCCTAGGATTAAAGGTATGAGCCACCATGCCCTGTAGGCTGGTCATTTGTTGAAATAAGAGCGGCGGAGCTGCGTCCCCAGCACCCGGCCGCTTGCATGGCTAGCTTAGCTTATGACCCGAAATAATTACACGGAAACTGTATTCTTTTAATCACTGCCTGACCCATTAGTTTCAGCCTCTTATTGGCTAGCTCTTACATATTGATCTAACCCATTTCTATTA
>NC_022019.1:34211465-34222838 GCF_000317375.1 Microtus ochrogaster
TCCCAGCATCCTGTTCTGTTTTCTCCGCCTACCTAAGGGTTGGCCTATGAAATGGGCCTAGGCAGTTTCTTTATTAATAAGAAATCATTCCCACATCAGTCATTGTATATTTAAACTTCTACTTTTTGGCTACTGTTTGGTTCTTAAGTTCAAAACAGAAAAAACATGGCAATAGCCCTGTTCTAATTAAAAACATGGCAATAGCCCTGTTCTAACTAAAAACATGGCAATAGCCCTGTTCTAACTAAAAACATGGCAATAGCCTTGTTCTAACTAAAAAGGGAAACTGGTGACATTTCTGATCAAGAGAAAGGAAGAACAATGGTTTTGGGTCCGGTTTATCTATGTATGTATTTTCATTTTAAAATTTTATGTGTAGGGGTGTTTTGCCCATATGTATGCGTCTGTACCATGTGTATGCAGTGCCTATGGAGGCCAGAAAAGGTCCCCTGGAACTGAAGTTACAGAGAGTGAGCTGCCATGTGGGTGCTGGGGATGAAACCCCAGTCTCTGGAAGAACAGTTAGTGCCTTTAACCACTGAGCCATCTTCCCAGCCCTTTTGTTTTTGTGTATGTATGTATGTATGTATGTATGTGTGTGTGTGTGTGCGTACGTGTGTGCGTTTGTGTGTGTGTGTGTGTTGGTGAGTGAACAGGGGACAAGGATGTGAATGGAAATTTTGGAAAGAAAACATGCTTAGACAGAATGCAGAGTTTCATGCCGGTATCAGTGGTTACAGGCTGACAAGGTGCAGTGTGTCAGTTAACTCCCACCACCGATGAGTACCCAAGAGACAAAAAAAGGAGAGCTGGTTTAGAGGTCTTAGTTCATGATTGTGTGGTTCTACTGCTCTGGGTCTCTAATGTGAGGATGAGCATCACCGTGGGGAACATGAGCTGGGGCAGGGCAGTTATCTCATGATGGACAGGAGGCAGAGAGACAGGGAGCCTCAGACAAGGTAAAGCCCCCAGGAACTTCCCCTGGTGACCTTCCTTAGGTACGCCCCATCTCTGGATATGTCTACTGATAGTGCCAATGACAGCTTCTCCACAAGTGCCATCAAATTACGAAGCCATCATTTGAGTCAGAGCTCTCATGATCCAATCATTCTCAAGACCCACCTCTGAATGTTGCTATACTGGGTACCAAGTCTTCAGTTCGTGACTCATTTTGGGCATGCTTTCAGACCCAATTCTTAATACAAGGGAAGCACATTCAAGACCTTGTTCCTTACATCCATCCATCCATCCATCCATCCATCCATTCATCCATCCATCCATCCGCCATCGTACCTGTCTTTGCACTTAAAGAATATTTAAGAATATTTGTGAAGCATCTTTTGAGACTCAGGCATTGTGATACACACTGATAAGAACAGGGAGAAATTGGGGTTGCAGATGTGCTTAGTGGTTGAGAACATTTGTTGCTCTTGCTACCCACACGGTGGCTCATAACACTCTGTAACTCCAGAGGGGATATAAAAATCTTTTGGCTTGCCGGGCAATGGTGGCGCACGCCTTTAATCCCAGCACTTGGGAGGCAGAGGCAGGCGGATCTCTGTGAGTTCGAGACCAGCCTGGTCTACAGAGCTAGTTCCAGGACAGGCTCCAAAGCCACAGAGAAACCCTGTCTCGAAAAACCAAAAAAAAAGAAGTCTTTTGGCTTTTGTGGTCATTACTTGTATGTAGTGCACTTACATATATGCTTACACTCAAATAACCACAGAAAATAAGTCTTTAAAATATACAAAGACCAGGAAAAAGTAAAACATAGTGCATCACGGGCACAGAGAGATCAGGATTAAAAATAAAGGTTGGTGAAAGAATTTGTTAAGTTCATTGGAAGGGACTTCACTGTTGAAGTCCCCTTCTATAGTGTCAACAGTCAGTGGGCTTAGGCGTGGGTGCTTAGCTGCTCCAGCAGCATGATAAAGTGACATATACAAAATGACTCCTGCTTTGAAGATGTGGGAATAGTAGAAGCCTCATGCAGGCTTCACAAAGGGCTCCTCTTCCCTCCACAAGGATATTTGTTAGTGGGCCTGATTCAGTGATCATTGCTGCTCCGCTTTAAGACAGGTTGTCTGCCTGACAGCATCTGCTTAACCTTACACTACCTTTGCTATTCATGCTTATAGCCAAGGAGAGGTGTTTCAAAATGTCTTATATAATCTTCCTTGTTGCACCTTTGGGAATTTCACCCTCGAGCACACTCTTCAATACATTGTTTACTTTGGTAAGCAAAAGACTATCACAATGATCTTCTCTTTGCACGTTGTTATTATATGAATAAATTTTCCAGTTATTAAGTTGGCAACTGTTACACACTATTATGGTAAACATTGATGGCCAACTTGATTGGATTAAGTCTGCGCTTTATATCAATAAGCTTCATCTGAAGGGGAATCTGTGTAGGAAGTAATGATAATGTTGGTTCTGGGTAAATGTTTCCTAAAGAGAAAGGGAAGACATTTTGCACACATGGCATTTGCTAAGCAATGAGGTCTGTGAGGGAGGCCACACAATCATCTCCTCTCTCGTCCATGGTTTAACAGTGAGCGTCCTGCTGGGCTTTTGGTAGGACAGGCCGGTTACCTCAACTACTCAGGGAACTGAAGCAGGAGGATCACATTTCAGCCCAACCTGGGCAACTTAAGTAAAAAATAAGAGAACTGGAGTGTACAGTGGTAGGGTGCTTGCCTAGCACAGACGGGGTCCTGGGCTGCACCACCAGTTCCAAACAGACAAATAAATTAGAGTCAAGTGGATGGTTTCGAGCAATTTGGTTCACATTTTGAGAGGAGCGTGACTACTGTCTGGAGACTGTCTCAGTATGAGTTTGATGGGGAGAGTGGCAGCAAGGAAGCCAGCCTGTCAGGAGGCCACTGAAGGTCAAGTCTAAGGTGTTGGTGACTTGCTTAGAGCAGTAACGGCAGAGTTTGTAAGTACAGTCCAGATTTGAAATATATGTTGGCCCTAAATTCAAAATTGATTGTGGCCTAGGATGGAATTACATATAAAGGGCTCCAAGAATGATTCTTTGGACATAAAGACACAGCGCACACACACATATTGTACTGTATGATTTTGTTCATGGACTCGCCACAGACACCTCCCAGGAGCAGAACAGTAGTCTACTGGGAGAAGGCTTTGAGGACAGGGTGTGGACAGTTCAGCTTTGTGCAGCTCTTACGCAGGTCATTGTAACTTCTGTGAATTCTTGGCCATGTCACACCCA
Organism: Microtus ochrogaster; assembly: GCF_000317375.1. NCBI lineage: Eukaryota > Metazoa > Chordata > Mammalia > Rodentia > Cricetidae > Microtus > Microtus ochrogaster. Next base: position 34,214,704 of record NC_022019.1, read on the forward strand.
GAACACAGCATTTCCCAATTCCGCCCAGTCCTCTGACTCTGAAATTCTTTCCACCTTCTCTTCTGTAAGATTTCCCTGGACATTGGTGGGAATGATGCGCATGTCCACTCAGCTCTGAGCACCCGGTAATCACACCTGGACCACTTATGAGTCTCTGCAGTTAAGGCTGCCCACTTTGAGAGAGACAGTCCAGCCGCTGAAGGAGCCTGCTGCCCAAGCCGATGACCTGAGGACTGAGGACTGGCTCTAGCACGTCCTACTCATAGCTTGTTTGTTTGTTTTTTCTTTTTTTAAAAGAAGCTCCTCTGACCAAAGCTGGTGGTAGTACTAATATATGGACCTAAATATAATTATTTCTAAAATAATTTGAAGGCACCATGTTCTCTTAGAAAATAGCAACATAGCTTCCCCCACTATATGGCCTGTAATCTCTACCATCTGGGCTTTTGACCAGGTTGCAGTACCAGTTGTAAATTCTTTACTGTGGAGTGAGCTTCAGTCACCATTAGTCAGTGGTTAACAGACTTACCATGATTGCCCCAGGTAGTAAGACCTTGCCTGTCTGGTCTGCAGTGTGGTGTGCTATATCCATAACTGAGTAAGACTTGGCCTTCCTTCTCCGGCATCCTACATTGTACCTTCTTAAACTATGAGAGCAAGCCAGCAAGGGAGGAAGCATCTAGTTCAGTTCCAACTCAATTTCTTTACGTCCTGTGGCCTGTGGTGTATTCAGCAATAATTACTATATAGTTCTAACAGGCAACCTAATAGCAGTGGCAATAACCTGTATTTTCATTTGATAACCTATGGCTTCTGGGAGCATCTTGATCTACCTCTTTGGAGTGTCTCATTCAAACTTAAGAAAAAGTGTGTGTGTGTGTGTGTGTGTGTGTGTGTGTGTAAGTATAGAGACTAGAGCACAATCTAGTGTGTCATGACAAGAATTTCATTGGTTTGAAGCTCGCTGGTGGCTAGACTGACTGGCCAGTCAAATAAATCTTCGGTGGTTTTATCATACCTAGTTATGGTTTTAATAAACCTTGTTATAAAAAGGAGAAAGGAGCCGGGCGATGGTGGCGCACGCCTTTAATCCCAGCACTCGGGTGGTAGAGGCAGGCGGATCTCTGTGAGTTCGAGACCAGCCTGGTCTACAGAGTGAGTTCTAGGACAGGCTCCAAAGCCACAGAGAAACCCTGTCTCAAAAAACAAACCAAAACAAAAAAAGGAGAAAGGACGACTATGTCTCTCAGGTTAAAAAGGACATTGATTTTTATAGTAGTCTTGAAAGAAAAGAAAGTAATAGACTAGATGGCTGTCCCCATCTATGAGTAAGGAAACTTAATTTTTTAGAATAAACAGATCTTATTCTAAGCCCAGCATGGTGGTACTATTGCCTGTAAATTAGGCACCCGAGAGACTAAGACAGGAGGATTGCTGTGAGTTCGAGGTCTGCTTGAACTGCATTGTAATGTTAGGGCAGTCAGGGCTACATAGCGAGAGTCTGTCTAGTGTCATCTCAGCATTGCCCAGGTGGAATACCCATGCAGCTTTGCAAATTGATACTGGGTTTTTCATACTGTTTTTAGTATGTCAACGAAACAACACCACCACCAAAACAAAACCCAAAAGGCAATGAGCAATTTAAGAGGTGACTTGTTATTGCCCTTCCTTCCTTCCTTCCTTCCTTCCTTCCTTCCTTCCTTCCTTCCTTCCTTCCTTCCTTCCTTCCCCCCCTCCTCCCCCCCTTTCTTTTTTCTTTCTTTTTTAAAGGGGAGGTATTTTACCTCTAGCTGGTTGCTGTGAACTTGGCACTGTTTGAAAAGTGTGGCTGTGTGAGAACTGTCTGTGGAGGTGGGATGGTGGGGATCTTTGGATATAAGCTGTAGGGCTTATGATGGATAGGTATGGTCAAGAGGATAGAATAGGAGGAAACATCAAGCCAGCAGCCAAGGCTGGAGACTGGCGTCTACTTTACCCTCAGGGATGCTTGTAGAGCAGTGGCTCTCAGGGTGGCACCCTGACTGGAAGCCTGTTGCAAGTCTCCTTCCGCAGCTCCCCAGACTTGCAGAGGCCAAGCGTCTGGGATGACTCCAGCTGTCTCGTATTCAGCAATCCTTTCAGGTGATTCTGATACATTCTGCAGTTTGAGATCAGGGCTGTGAAGTTGTCCTACTGTGTAATGTAAAGGAAGTGGACTCAGTATTGACATTTAGAGCTGGGAAGGTGGCTTGGAATGTGTCTGCTGTTTGACACGAGAAACGTTCTTAGTCTCTCCGGCATCTGACACGGTGTGTGACTATAACCCCAGTGCTGGGTGAGCAAAGCCAGACTAAGCCATTCAGTGAGCCCTGGGTTCAGGGACATCCTCTGCCTTCCACATACATGCGCACACATATGTATGTGTATTTGCGTGCACATATGTACATAAACATGTACACATTCATACACTATGCATACATTCACACAAAGGAAAAAAGACCAATTTTTTATTTTTAAAACATTAAAAATTGAATACTGGGGTCTTTTTTTGTATTTCAATGGAAAATTAAAAGATTAAATGAAAGGTAAGGCAAATGGCTCTCTGTGAGTCTGAGGCCAACATGGTGCACAGCAGCTCCAGCCTAGCCAGGGCCGCAGAGTGAGGCTCTTGTCCCCACCGAAAAAATACCAATGCAGCCATCTTTTTAACTTCAATTTCAATTGTGGAGACAGGTGTCACCCCCTCCTCCAAGGCAGAATTAGTGTCCCCAGCGGCTGAGAGGAGGGAGACGGGTTTAGAGCAGCAGTTACCAACCGCTTTGGCAAACTTTTCTCCAAAATTATCTACACTGTGATTCATAAGCGTAGCAAAATTACAGTTATGAAGTAGCAATGAAAATAATTTTGTGGTTGGGGCTCACCACAACACAAGGAACCGTATTAAAGGGTCGCAGCATTAGGAAGGTTGAGAACCTTTGACTCAGAGACTGTAAAGGGCTGGACAGCACATGATTGGTCCTTACAAGGCTACAAAGAGATCAGAACAGTGGAAAAGTAGCTAACTTGTGAACGCCAGTTGCCTGGGTTAAGTTTTGTGTAAGAACTAAGTCTAGAGTGCTTCATTATTGTGGCAGTTAGAACTGTCTTTCAGAAACATGGCCACTTCCCTATCAAATTCTGACTTCCAGAAAGATAAAATAGTTTATCCTTACTCATTTGGGGCCTGGAGCAAAAGTTTAGTCAAAAGAATGGCCTCCTGTGTGATTTTTATCAGGTAATTGTCTTCAAGATCAAGTGTGTAATTTATCCTGACTGTATCTGGATGCAGGCTAACTGCCCCCAGGCCCATTTCACAAGCTCAGGATACAGCAGGTGGCCGGCTGCCACATCAGATAGTATGGCCCTGTGGATTGTGTCACTGGACTGATTCTACCTGGAGGTATGGGAACTGACTCTTGAAAGCTGGGTGAGTAGTCTGCCTGCAGATTTGGGAGGCAGGAGCTTTCAGGATTGGGAATAGCTGTGGGGGCTGGAGGGATGGCTCAGTGGTTAAGGGCACTTACTGCTTCTGCAAAGGATGGGGTTTGGTCGCAGGACCCACTCACAACCATCTGTAACTCTAGTGTCAGGGAACCTGACACCTCTTCTGAAGTTTGAAGGCTCCTGCACACACATGGTACCTATCTATGCATAAACACAGATCCATAAAATTAAATAAACAGACATTTAAAAAAGTGACCATGATGAGGTAGCAAGTGTGAGTTCGCAATGCCACAGTAGCCAGGGCATGCTTGATGAGGAGGGTCTGCGTGGACCTTGGCTGTCTGCCTACAGGTGGCCTAGGAGGGATGGCATTACCATTACCTACCCGTGTCCAAGAGGGTATCTTAGATAAAGCTTTTGAGTTGGAGTATATTTGGGGCTCCATCAAGTATATAATTTCCTCACGTTCTAGCTTAGTGTGGAGGCAGAGCCAGAGGATCTCAAGACTTGACTGTCTTCAAGTGTGAGCTGTTCTGCTCAGGATGGGTACTGAGGTGAGCCATCAGGGTGTGTCTGAAGGAAGAGCTGTGTGTGTCAACAGATTCCAGTCTCCATTTAGAGAGGTGGATCTCTCAGAAGGCCATGGGGTCTATGGAAATGCTGAAGTCAGTCCTTATAGGAGAGGACCTTCCTTCACCAAGACCCTAAGACATGAAGCATCAGCTTGTGTTTCTTGTCCCGGCAAGGTACCTTTGTTTCTTTGAGTTAGCTTGTCTCCAGAACTGTTTTAGTTTTGTGTGCCGTGTACCTGAGTGCTGGGGCAGGGATTTTACATGGTTTTGGTCAGGGTAGGACGAATGTGGGAACTGTTCTTCAGGATGATTGCTAGTGGGTCAGCACGTTTTACTCACAGGGAGACACAGCTCCAACCCCAAAAAGGATCTTTATTTTCCTGCTTTCTGTCTGTAACTTGCTGTAACCTGTCTAAAGGCATCAGGTAAACATGCTCTTATTTAGTGCTCTTAGCAGGAATAACTTGGTTTGCACATGAAGACATTTCCTTTGCACCTGAGAAATGTCAGGGTTTAGATTTATTCCTGTGTTGGAATCTGAGTCTAGCTGTTAGTTGATCAATGAGTAACATTACTCTCCTGGCAGTTCTTAGGTGGCTTAGTATGGTTCTTTGCGGACAAAGCGGGCACTTTGAGTTTTTGCGTGTTATCTTACCTTTGGGGCACACTTGACAGCCTGTGAAGACTCATCTGACCTTTGTAGCAAGTCTCTTGGGGTTTAGGGAGATAGTGTGACTTACATTTTATGGAGGAAATTCAGGCCCATAGGAGTGCATTGTTCCGTGTCTTACACTTCGAAAGCAGTAGAACCCATCAGCTCATGCCTTGCCTGATGGCCATGCCACATCTGTGACCATGCTGTTAGCAGGCATTGATTTCTTCCCTGGGAATGAAGAATACAGTGACCCTTCCTTTCCGAGGAGAGAGACTGATGGCAATGCCACCTGGGAACACCTCAATCTTCCTCTTTTGGTTTGTGGTAGTTCTCAGTTGTTTAAAAGTTTTTCCTCAAAACTTTCATTTTGTGTGGTACTGGATATTGAACCTAGGCCCTGTGTGTAGTTTGGCTCTTCGCTTTCAAACTTTATGAAGGTCTTTCTTGCTGGAGGTGAACGAGCAGATCCAACCAGTTCAGACCAGCAGTTTCAGACTGAATGGGAAGGCTGGCACACTTAGCCTCTTGTTTTTCCGGGGTAGTTCTGTCACCTTTAATGATTTCAGTCTCTAGGTACTGACTACCCAGAGGCATCCATGGTTTTTCAAATGCTGGGCTGCACTATTGTGACTCCACATGTCTACAAACTGTATTTTCTCTCTGTGTATCTGTCTCATACAAAACTGGCAAAGCACAGCCTCTTAGATCTTTTAGCCAAGTGCTTTCAGGGCATGAAGACTCCACAACCATGGTGCTCACTCACCCATTCTGTTATGTTTCTTCTATTAGTTCATGAGTAACTTGTATTAGATTTGGTTAATTCTTGAACTGTGTGGTGTAGGTGTTTTTAACTCTAGTTTTACATTATTGATCTTTTCTTGAGAGTAAATACATAATACACAGATTTAGCTGGCTCAAACATTCTTCAGAGATTAGCTGCTTAGAGGTTTCTGGAGTGTTCTCTTTTCTCGAGCCAAGTTTAGCCAAGTCCATTGTTCTTGCACCCATGGAGTGTGGTGCACCTGAGGTTTTTATTCAGAGAGTTGCCTAGAATAATGCACGTTCACATTTTCAAAATTATATAAGCTCTTCTGCATTTTCTGTTTGTTTCCTGTCATAGAGGCTCAATACTGACAGCGCTTCCACCATCTTGGCTGTTGTGTTGTTAGAATAAATTGTGTGTTTTCTGTAACTCCTAGTGGCTCTTGTGTGCAGGGACTAAGTTCTTATTTTGAATAATAGCAGTTCTGGTCAGTGCAGAGCCTTGGCGGGAAATCAGCTGGGCTCTTGTTTTCTAACTGAGAGAGAGGCGTTTGTTGTGAGGTTGAGCTTGTGCTGGTCCTCAGGCGCTGTCATTCCTCTCCCGTGTGGAAAGCTGCATTCTTCCCCCAAATGCAAGCGTCAGTTTGCGTTTGTCACTGCTGTTGTTCCTTGTCCCAGAGAAAAATGAATATTTAGATTGTATCATTTAATTACTTTGCTTGGCCACAGTTTACTTTCTGTAGAGCTCCCTTAATATCAACAGCCGTGGCTCCAAAGCCACAGCGAAACCCTGTCTCGAAAAACAAAACAAAAAACAAACAAACAAACAAACAAACAAACAAAAATATCAACAGCCGTAACCAATTCTGGGAACTGATACATGTGCCCAAAAGTAATGCTTTAGGGTTTCAGAGAAAAGTGTTTTCTCATAATCGGTATGCTAGTCGGGTTGATAAGCTGGTTTTATTCAAATTCACACAGGCGTCACTATAATATGTCCATTACTTCAACTTTCTTTCCTGATGATTTTCTTCTTTTGCAGTTAATACATAGATTTAGTCTGTTGTACTTAGCTTCTAGAGAGTTCCCCACTGTATGACTGCACTACATTTTATCATCGACTTCATAAGCAGCAAACTTTTTTTGTCTATTCATGCTGCACTGAACAGACTGGCATAACCTCCCATGTAAGCATGCCAGTTAGCTAAGTATTCTGGAATCTAGAAATTCTTTCTTACTGCAAGGTCTTAAAAACTATCCTCTTAGTAAATCCTCGTCAAAGCTTTGCTTTTTGCAAAGACATTTGGAATTTATAAGAAAGTATCATCATTTATTCCCAGTCTCTTAAGTGAAGTAACTGTGATACTGAGAATGTCTGTGAATCTCTTGAAAAAAATCTCATTTGATTTCTCATCAGAAATGAAGTGTACCAATTAATATCATTATGTTGTGTGCTTTGGATTGAAACCTGGCCCTCATGAATGCTAGGTAAGCACCTGTGGATGCTAAGTAGCCTAGGAGCTGCATCCATAACCCCAATACACTTGATTTCAGTGACTTAAGATACCATGTGGTTTTTGCCTTACATAAAAGACATTTTGGAAGATGGAATAATAGCACTTATATCCTGGGGTAACCACCAGTCATCTGATTGGACTTAAGACCCACTCAGTAGGAGAGGACCCATGGTGTCTAGCACTGTGAACTCAGAAATTACGTGTTGCTAGTGAGGTCATGGGTTTTAGGGGATCCACCTGCCTCCACCTTGTGCCCCCATGCCTGGGTAAAGTAGCATTACTTTGAACAGAGTAGGTTGGCACAGTGCTGCAGTAGACCACCGTGTGGCTATAGTATTAGGAGAGCTGGTCAGCATGCCAGCTCTTCTGTCCACGGGTGAAGCTGTAAGGGCTGTTGTGTAGCTCACTGTATATGTGACCCAGCAGACATGGAGAAATGCCCAGCTAGCTTTTGCATTTGAGCTTTGTTTTTAGTTTTTTTTTCTTACAGTTTGTTTGCACAGTGAGCCCCTTTCTCAAGCAAAAACTCCAAAACTAAACCCAAACCAACAATAAGGACATCCAGTCAGAGACATAGTCAGATCCCATCCCATATGTGTTACAATTTTTATTATTTATTTTCTTGATGTCTTAAGGCATTAAGATATACTTTCTCCATAAATAAAGTAAACTAGAAGTGAACTTCATTATTTTCAGACTTTTATCCATCAGATCCCTGTGTGCTGGAAAAAGTAATGACTCAGCAAATAAAAAGGGAACTTTTTTAAAGTTACTAGTCACTGTTAGAATTGAGAAATCAAAGCACCTTAAAGCCACAGTATGTTAGCTGGACGCCCTTCCTCTGAAATGTACACCTGCTACACCCTTCAGAGGCTGCCTCTGGTGTGTCACCCCCCGTCTGATGGGTCATCCCCCCTCTGGTGGGTCATCCCCCCTCTGATGGGTCACCCCTCCTCTGGTGGGTCATCTCCCCTGGTGGGTCACCCCCCACTCTTGTGTGTCACCCCCCCTCTGATGGGTCATCCTCCCTCTGGTGGGTCACCCCCCCTCTGATGGGTCATCCCCGCTCTGGTGGGTCATCCCCCCTCTGGTGGGTCATCCCCCCTCTGGTGGGTCATCCCCGCTCTGATGGGTCATCCCCCACTCTGGTGTGTCACCCCCCCTCTG
>NC_022019.1:34223618-34245157 GCF_000317375.1 Microtus ochrogaster
AAAAAAAAAAAAAAAAAAAAGAAGTACTCTGAAAAAAGGTAAAACCCACAAGAATTTAATTGCTTTTACTTTTTTCTATTTTTTAATAGCGTGCTCCTGTCTATTCACGGCAGTACCTTGTGGTGTCAAGAAGCCTCAGTTCTGCGGGACATGACCCTCAAGAAAAAGTGAGTATTTTATAAACACTCTCAAGAGTTAAGTTAGAATAGTTTTACTTTCTTGTTGCCACATCGTGTTCAGTGGACGGATTGAATTTTACTGATGTTGTAATTGTAACATGAACGGTATGCTTGTTTGGGTTTTCTGTCCTGCCTGGTTCCCACAACTGTTTAGCCCCAAAGAAAATCACACATAGGTCTCCATAAATTATAAGCTGATTGGCCCATTAGCACTAGCCTCTCAGTGGCTAACTCTCACATCTTGATTAACCCATTATTCTGATCTATGTTAGCCATGTGCCTCAGTACCTTTTTTCAGTAGAAGAATGCCTTTGGGGCAGGGACTAGGGCGTATCTTCAGTGCTTTAGAATTTCCGAGGGTCTGGAGCACCTGTTGCTATTGCACAGGACCCGGGTTCAGTTCCCCACATCCCGGAACCATCTGTGACTCCACTTGCAGGGGATCTGAAACCCTCCTCTGACCTCTACAGGTACCAGTCCCACACATGCATGTACATACATATGCATTCAGAGAAAACATTCATACACATAAAATACATAAATTAAAAAAAGTTTTTGAGGCATCTATGTGTGTAATTTAAAAGAAAATTTATGGCTGGAAGATTGATGTGATGATCCATATTGAATTTGTACAGTTTATGAATATAGAAGACATGCCAAATGCAAATATTGATTTTTACACAGTTTTCTTACTGCTTAGACAGTTTGGCGTGAGTGCTGTGGGAATGAGAACTGTAAGGGTCTGAGGAAATGCTGCAGGGGACCGAGACCCCAGACTCAAATAGTATGTAAAAGCAAAGGGCGTTTATTAATATTCCAGCATTTGCAGGGCCGTTCACCTGTGCAAAATGGTGACGACCCTGAGATGAGTGTGCAGGCTCCTTTCAGACACAGCGAGGGACAGTCGGGTCATCTCATACGTAGTTAGTTAAGCCAGCAGCAGTTACATTAGTATATTTTTAATTCGTTGAGCTTTAGTCTTTATCATTTTGAGACATGCTTGCACAAGCTTGGGCAAGTCTGAACATGACTCAGAGGGGGCTGCTGGATTTGTCCTTGAGACACTGTGAGGCTGGCTTAGGCTTTCTGTGTTTTTCTCCCTAGACCCAGAATGGAAGGGCAGTGTGGATAAACAGCCCTTTGTTGGGAGACACACTTGCTTTGCCCTTCTCAGAGACCTAAAACCTAAATTCAGTTGTGAGGGAGGGAGAGTTTAACCCCTTCGATAGCAGTCACTAGCGCTAACCCTCTTTGAGTGTGTGCTTACCTTCAGGCTTCAGTGGGAGGTGCTTCCATGATCTTTGCTCTGCTTCCTGGGAATCCAGGGTAGGAGAACATGCAGAATTGTTGGTTTCCATCCTGGGCAACTCCAGACTGACTTAGAGTCACTGTGGAACAGGAAGTAAGAGGGACTTTTACTGTGTCTTTATGATTTGATAATACTTTATACTGCATATTTGTGCCAACGGTTGCTTAGCCTGTAACTAACAGCAGTGATCTGACACTTCTACCAGATGCAGTCTGTGTAATGCTGGTTAAACTTGACTGTTTCAAGAGCACCACATTTCTTAGGAAATACGTAGTGTTTAACGGGAATTTATTGTGACCGTTTGAACAAGGAAAGGTAGATGACCTCACAATATGAGGCCTGGGTGAGTGGATTCTGTGATCAAGACTGGCTCAGGTTTCATTAAGTTAAGAGTTTACCAGTTTAGCAGCAAGGATGGTCTCAGGCTGCCTAGGAGACTAAGCCGTGTGTGTTAAATCAAGACTTCTGAAGTTTTTCCAGTTTGGAGATTTTAGGCTTTCCAAATGTAGGCTAAAACAGTGTCTTTCCTAAGATACAAGAATACACTCTATTTTATTTTTATTTTATGTGTATGAGTGTTTATGTGCATGTGTGTATGTGTACCTTGTGCCTGGTGCCCAAGGAAGTCAGAAAAGGGTGTTGGGTCCCCTGGCACTGGAGTTATAGATGGTTGGGAGCTGTCATGTGGGTGCTGAGAACTGAGGCTGGGTCCTCTGTAAAAACAGCAAGTGCTGAGAGTTGAATCCAGAACTTTGTAATATAGTAGGCATGCTTATCTGTGGCAACCAGTATAGTTTGGTTATTTAAATAATTTAACCTAGTCAATTGATGCTTTAACCAAGTTATTATCGGGCCAGAGCCTACCAGATTGCTGTGGGATAATGGACTGTACCCTGTCACTTGTATTTTAAAGAAAAGCCAATTGGCCAGTAGCCAAGTGGGAAGTATAGGCGGGGCGACCAGGCAGGAAGTAGAGGCAGGGTGACCAGGCAGGAAGTATAGGCAGGGCAATGAGAATTCTGGGAAGAGAAAAGATTCAGTCTGCAGTTATCATTCAGATACAGAGGAAGCAAGATGTGACTGCCTCGCCGAAAAAGGTACCAAGCCATGTTGCTAGCACAGACAAGTATTATGGGCTAATATAAGTTATAAGAGTTAATAAGAAGCCTGAACTGATAGGCCAATCAGTTTATAATTAATGTAGACCTCTGTGTGATTATTTGGAACTGAACGGCTGTGGGACCTGGTGGGACAGAAAACTCAGTCAACACCAGATGAATTTAATTGATTTCTGGTAAATGAACATATTATTTATATTATTTAGTATTACTCTAGAGAGTAATTATTTACTAGAAACATACATTTATTGTTAATTGTGGGAAAATCTTGTTTTTTTTTTAAGTAAGAGTAACAGTTTTCTTTTTTGTCTCGTGTCAGACTTTTGATAAAATTCTCATTGCTAACAGAGGAGAAATTGCATGTAGGGTGAGTAAAATTTGAATTATTTTTATTTTTCTCTGAAATGGATTAAAGCCCCTTTGCATCTAGATCTCGGTTAACTTATGATGTGTTTTGACTAGGTTATTAAAACTTGCAAGAAGATGGGCATCAAGACAGTTGCCATTCACAGTGATGTTGACGCCAATTCTGTGAGTATATTTTTACTTAGTTTCAGGCAGGACTTAATTTGGTTCCATCAGGCTAGAAATGAAAGGATATTTGCTTTATTTTTCCTTCACTTGCAAAAGATGTATTCGATTTTAAAAACTATTTAGTTGTTCACTGTCAACACAAACACAATGGAAGTATTATAATGTCTTAACTGTCCCTGCCCCCCTCAAGCTGCAGACCAAGGTGGCCAGGCTTACTGCTGGTCAGCAAATAGATTAAAACCAAGCACAAGACAGTTGGCAGATGGATGGGCTGTTTGCACAGTGCCCACTTATGAACATCTCCCAGCATAGTTCCAGGATCGCTGAGGGAATGCTGCCGTTGTCTAATCTTTCCTAAAGGCACTAATGCGTTCAGCAGAAAGTTTGATAAATGAGAGATAGGCCGATGCTAATTGGATCTGAACAAAAGGAGGTATGGCGTAAAGCGGTGGATGGAGTGTAATTTTAGGTGGCGTCTTTAACACAGCAGGCCTTTTCTAGCAGCAATGAACTTTGAGTAGGAAGAAATCCCATGGGAAAAGAGGGCAGAGTGTTAGAACTTCGTGGACTGAGATGTGAGTAGCTGTACTTTCACGTCACTGGTTTTTGTCCTTTTGCTCTGTTTTTGATAATGTCACTTTTGTAGTTTAGTAATGAACTTAGTGGAAAGATCCTTTAAAGTGTAGTGGTTTTAAAATGTGTTCTATTCGAAACTGTTACTCATTCTGTCTTATTGTAACTTCCCTTTCAAAAATCTAGATGAAAGAATTGCAAACTAATTTGCTGAAAATAAATGTTAGCTGTATAATTCATCTGATGGTTGTGTTCAAAATATCTTCTAATAAAAAGCAGTTAAATTGGTTTTATATATATAGTTTGATTTGAAAAAAAATTGATCCTTATTCCTTGCTAATTTTTGAAAACTTGATGATTTCAGTAGTAATAATTTTTATTTCTCATGTGGTAATAATGAGATGATGTGAGAACTGCTACTTTATTATTTTTTAAAGATTTTATTTTATATATATTAGTATTTGCTTGCATGTATGTTTACGCAATGCTTCTATGTAGGCAGAGACTGCTTGTTCTTTTCCCCGCCTTACAGACCTGAATAATCACATAGAAACTGTATTAATTACAACACTGTTTGAATAATGACTCTAACATATTCCTAGCTAGTGCTTACATCTTAAATTAACCCATTTCTATCAATCTGTGTATAGCCACGAGGCTGTGGCCTACCGGTAAGGTTCCTAAGCTCCTTTTCCTTTGGCAGTTACCTGGTGTCTCCCTGACTCCGCCTACTCTCTCTTTCTATCCCTTCCAGCCTGGCTATATTCTGCCCTGCCATAGGCCAAAACAACTTTATTCATTAGCCAATAAAAGCAAGGCATATACAGAAGGACATCCCACATCACCCCTACATGACAGTAGATGGCATCAGAATTCCGGGAACTGGAGTTATAGATGGGTGTGAACTGTGATATGGGTGCTGGGAACTGAACCTTGGTTCTCTGCAAGAGCAGCAAGTGCTCTTAATTACTGAGCTAGCTCCTTTCATGCTCAATATATTCTTCAAAATTCTCTCTCTCTCTCTCTCTCTCTCTCTCTCTCTCTCTCTCTCTCTCTCTCTCTCGTTACAACATCTCATGTAGCCTAGGTTGTACTCAGACTCTGTAATTGAAGATAACCTTGTACTTCTGATTCTCTTGTCTCCAACACCCAAGTGTTGAGATTATAGGCATGTGCCCCAATTCTAAGTTCATTGCATGTTGGAGATCAAACCCAGGGCTTTGTGCCTGCTAGCCAAACACCTATCATTTGAATTATATAAATTCTCTTGCTTTCTTTGTGAGGCAGAAGCTAACTGGAAACATCCTTGAGTTGACTGTCTGTTAGTTTGGAGGACACCGCTTTGTAGTTTTCCTATCTTTGGTCAGTATTAAAATATCTTATTAGGGAGGGTGGGGTGGAGTACCCCTTTAATTCTTGCATTTGGAAGACAGAGGCAGGTAGATCTCTGTGAGTTCAAGGTCAGCCTGATCTGCAGAGTGAGTTCCAGGACAGCCAGGAACTATACAGAGAACTTGAAAAACAAAAACAAAACAAAATAAAACAAAAAAATTGGTTATCTTGGCCTCATGGATTGAAAAGTCTTCTGTTTTGCAGGGAACACGTATAAAGCGTTGGCACTCTTTAAGTGTTTGTATGATTCATCTATGAGGCCTGGATCTGGCTTCTCTGAGGGTATTTGTTCTTTGACTGCCGATGCTCTGTTGTTATTTTTTAGTCAATATTTGAATTTGTTTGGGTCTAGGAATCTGTCCACTTCGTCTGTTTTGTAGTTCATTGGTATGAAGTTGTTATGGTATTTCTTTGTTAGTGTTTTATTTCTGTGAGGGGTGTGGAAATAGCTCCATTTTCATTCCTGATTTTAGATGTTTGAGTCTTGTTTTCTTTCTTGCTTGATTATTCTGTTTAAACGGCACCACGGCACCAACACAGTACCATCAATGAGCTGGCTTATACACAACAGAAAATTAGCTTTGTAATTGTAGAGATTAGAAAGTCAAGGTAAGGGACCTGGAAAGTTTGGCAGTTGGTGTGGGTCTCCTTCCTGATTTTTAGGAATTGCCCTCATAAAGAGATGAAGGTTTTTACCTGTGCCCTCACATGCTCACATGTGGAGGGGCTGGAGACCTCTTTGATGCATCCTTTGAGGTTGGTCATCTCATTCTCAAGACCTTAATATGACAACTTAATAGCGTTTCAGACATGCTAGGTAATGTACTAAGACAAGAGCTACAGAATGGTGGACAATGAAGGCAAAATAAGCTTGAGTTTCTAGTCTGCAAACTGTGTGATTTGAACTTAACATCAAACTTTTAAGACCTAAATGAGGAGGACTTCAGATTTTATATCAGAAAACTGAACATTTTAAATGCTAATTATTTCTAAGTTATTTTGTATGTTTTTCATTTTAAACCCTAGTGAACACAGTATTTTTGTTTTGAAATTGAACAGAGCATTAATTTGGGAGGAAGGATGGCCTGGAGCCGTGGTTCTTAACCTTCCTAACACAGCCACCCTCCGATACAGTTAGTTCCTCATGCTGTGACCCCACCATAAAAACTAGAATTTAGCTTTTGATATGAATTTTAATGTAAATATCTGTGTCTTCAGATGGTCTTAGGTGACCCTGTAAAAGGGTTTTTTGACCCCCAAAGGGATCTTGGCCCACAGGTTGAGAACTGCTGTCCTAGCAGGGTCCTAGGAAAGCTGACAGGGAGAGCACGTTCTACAGCCGGAGTAAGCTAGGGCCTCACGTTAGCACAAGAGGAGACAGGTCTGCATAAACACACTGGCTCTTAGCAGAGGCTACTCTGGTATTTTGAGAGAATTTCTTGACGTACTAATGAGGGCTTCATCACTATTTTGCTAACTTACAAGGCAAGGAAGGAACATGTCAGCACTGTTCGTTTCTAGTTTACTGTGATTTTAGGTCGTTCCGAGAAGGTGAGAACTTTTTAATTGTTGTAGTGACTAGTAGTTTCCTTAGTTGGTGAGCAGTGCGGAAACCGTTTAGAGACGATCGTATTTCTGTCCCAGATGCTCTTAGGTAGCATCCAGTGATTCTTTGTTTTTTTTTTTTTTTTTCGTTTTTCGAGACAGGGTTTCTCTGTGGTTTTGGAGCCTGTCCTGGAACTAGCTCTTGTAGACCAGGCTGGTCTCGAACTCACAGAGATCCACCAGCCTCTGCCTCCCAAGTGCTGGGATTAAAGGCGTGCGCCACCACCTCCTGGCCTCCAGTGATTCTTTGTATTTTAAGTAAAAAGATCAAAATATTTTTTCACATAAAGGAATAAAATATTTTTATTAAACCACTAAAGTTAGAAATTAATTTTTTTGAACGAAAAGATTTAATCAAGGTTAAATTTAAAAGGTGAAGACTCTTCATTTCAACAAGGAAAATGATTCTGTGCTTCAACACTTGGCCGTATTTTTTCTATACTCCCATTTTATTGCTTTGTGTACAGTCATGCTGAATTTAAATGAGCAATATCTGATATTTATAGCTTTGAAACAGGACCCTAAAATCAGGAAACTATTCGTGGTGACTTACATCTTACCCAAGCAGCCTGCTGTTTAAAGTGTGATTCCTGGTGGGTGCTTGAGTTTCAGCCTTAGGGTTCCATAATGAGATGGAGTGGTGTTTCCTGGGAGTACTCAGGGGTGATTGACAGTCCAGTGAGGGAGTCCTCACTCTTTGTGCCCACCCTTGATAATACTCCCCTGCTGGCTGGGGAGGACCGGAGGACAAATAGGACATCGTGATGCCCGAGTAATTAGTGTATGCTGGTTCCAGCTGAACAAACCGGAGGGTAATGATCAGGTAAATGGAACTGGAGTACATTAATGTATGCTGTGGTGTAGGAGACCTGAGGGGAACACTTACCATTTGAGGAAGTTGTTGGAATAGCTTCTTTTTTTTTTTCATTTCTTTAAATATATATCATTATGAAGTAATATATCTATATCTTGGTTTAGCTCATCTCTAGTTTTACTTTAGGTATCTACCAAGATTAATATAATTGAAATGTAACAGTCAATCATTTTCCCTCTTTATAGATGATTTCAGAATATTTCTCATCATTTCAAACTGGGCAAAAGTTAGAGTTTTTTCTTTTTCTTGAACTCATCTGTTGTTCAAGAAAACCTTGACACTCACAGAATTTCCTGCCCTCAGCCTCTCTAGTAGCTAGAATTTCAGGCTTGGGAGCTACCAGTATTATTCCTAAGGTGATATAGTTAAGTAGCATATTCTTTTTACATACATTTATTATTACATTAAATTAATTTATGATTGTTTGCCTACATGTATGTTTGCACCACATGTATGCTTGGTGTCCACAAGGGCCACAAAAAGGTATTGGAGCTCCCGAGACTTGAATCATACAGACAATAGTGCCATTTTGTGGTTGCTGGGAATTGAACCCAGCTTCTTTGGAAGAGAAGCCAATGCTTAACAGCTGAGCCATCTCTCCAGTCCTGGTGCAAGCACCATATTAGGTGTGTGATCAGAGGATGCCTTGCAGGAGTCTACTCCCACTGCCCTGTGGGGAGTAGGAACTGAACTCTGGGCGTCAGAACTGGTATCAAGTCTCTTTACTTACTGGATTATTCTGCCAGCCGTGTAAGAAATACATTCTTAAGTTGCCTTGACTACTAAAGGATACGTTAAGATATTGGCCATTGTGATCCATGTTTTCCAGTTGGACTTTGTAGGTCATAACACTTCCTAATGTTTAGACCCAAAGATTATTCTGAGTATTTATCGGTATTAAACAGATGTTTATAACTGACATCCTTCAGTGAAGAGTTTGCATCGGAAAGCCCCTGGAAGCTGCGCTAGTGCTGCACACGAAGGGGAGGCAGGACTTGCTTCAATCGACTTAGTTTAGTTCTTGCACTTAGGTAATCAGTCAGAAGGCTGTTAACATTTTTTTGGTAGGGGGTGGCAGTAAGGACTTTGGAATGAGGTTTTATTGTATTTGAGCTTCTGGGCTGAAGTGATCCTTCAACCTCAACATTCTGAGTAGCTGGGATTATTACAGTCTAGGACCTCTGGGTCTAGTGAATCAAGGGATTTTTAAATGGCATAGTTGCTTAAAAACTTGTTGTTCACTTTTCTCATAAAACTTAGCCATTAGTCTCCTTTTAAGATCAGGAATATACTGTATATACTTATGCAAATTTGAAACACTAGACCTTTCAATAAAGAACTAATCAGGAGAAGAATGCATTTGAAATGTTTAGACATTTTTTTCTTTTCTGCTATTATTGTCTTTAGAAAAACTTATTCTGCAGAGACATTATACTCTCTCAATTTTAAATGTTTTGATTATCTTGGCTTAGCTAAATTACTTCCTCTACATTTCGGGGCAAAATGGAATAGGATGGGATCCCTGGCAGGAATTTGTTCACATTAATATGGCTCATCAGAGGCATTCTGTTTAATTGGAGATCCTGCAGGACAGTGGCAGGAGTCGGAAGAGAGTTACAGCATTAGCAATGGCCCGTCTGGGAGCTGCGCACTAATCAAGGTGCTGGAGTGTTAGCGGTGGGGGTGATGGGAATTATGACGATTATGACATGTAAGCATGTCTGTGCGAACCGGACAGGCAATGAGTTAATCAAGAAGTATATTAAATGGCTCCCATGCTGATTCATTATTATCTACCATAGTGCCTGTCAGGTTGTGTATTTAAAAAATACAATTATTGCTGAATTCACTATGTATGTGAGCTGAATTCAGCTATCACTCTCTTATTTTTCAACAAAATAACCTCAATTTGCTTTGTGCATATAAAAATAGGGAATTGTGTCAATTGTGTTGGCTTTGTGGATTGCATTTTAAAGTAGCCGCCCCTCCCTTTAATGTGCTAGAGTACATCTTTAATTTCAGAGTCCTTTAAGAATTTGCTTAGCCTTCTCTTCTGTTTTTTTCTTTTTAAGATGGTGGTTTTTTTTTTTTTTGTTTTTTTTTTTGTTTGTTCTTGGGATTTTTTGAGACAGAGTTTCTCCGTAGCTTTTGGTTCCTGTCCTGGAACTAGCTCTTGTAGACCAGGCAGGCCTCAAACTCACAGAGATCTGCCTGCCTCTGCCTCCTGAGTGCTAGGATTAAAGGCGCGCGCCACCACCGCCCGGCTCTTAAGACGGTGTTTTGTTTGTTTGTTGTTTTTGTTGCTTAGCCTCTTAGATTCATCATGAGTACTCTGGCTTATTTGCTACTGCATAAATGACTTGGGTTCAAAACTAAAATTCACATGTCTTTATTTTTCAAGATGAAAAATAATTCAAGCATTTCAGAGAGCAATTAATATTTAATACACGAAGCTATGAAAAAAATCAAAGCAGTAATTTTTTTCAGCCATGAAAACATTCTAGCGTCAGATGGGGGTGGGCCCCCTTTGCTGTGGTGGGTGGTCTCTTTATGCCAGGTAAACCCATTCTGTGCCCAGCATGCATAGAGACATCTGTCGTGAAACTATCAGTTAGAAATGTACAGATTTTGAGGAAATGGAGCTAATAAATTGAGCTCCTTTAGAAAATAAATTGAAATGCAGTGTAAGTCCATAAGCAAGCTGTATCTATCTGTAGACAAATTTATAGTGACGCTGTACAGATGAACACACAGTCTTTCAAAAATTTTCAACACTGGCAAATTTAATAAAACTTTGTACCAAACTGTGCCCTTTATTTATTAACATAATTAAGGCAACATTATGGCTAACGAAGTGTTATCCTGTGGGCTGTGGTTATTAAAGTCCATAGATAGTGGTCAGCAGCAACAGAAGTCAAACTTACAACCAACTCTCTCCCTTGGGAGCCGTGAGCTTAGCAGACTAAATTGTCACAACCCAGCACAGCAGCTTAGATGGTTGATGGCTTAAACCCCCTGGCGTG
Source organism: Microtus ochrogaster (assembly GCF_000317375.1). NCBI lineage: Eukaryota > Metazoa > Chordata > Mammalia > Rodentia > Cricetidae > Microtus > Microtus ochrogaster. Next base: position 34,234,226 of record NC_022019.1, read on the forward strand.
AAGGGCCAACCAGTCATCGGGTGAAGAAGGGCTGTGACTTTATTCAGGAGTTGGGCAGGAGAAGGACCTTGGTATTAATATCTTCACATATGGATTATTAGATGTGTTTATATATTTATGTACCTGGTCATCTCACAGAACATTTCAGCATCTCTTCTTTCTCGTGCTGGAAGCTGAACCCAAGGCTTCACAAATGCTCAGCAAATGCTCTTGGAGGGAGAACAACATGTCCTGAGCTCACCAGATTTTAAATAAACAAAACAAAGAGAGACTTACAACATTTTACTCGTTTGTTCCTAAATTTTCAGTATATATAAAAAGACAAGATTATTATTCCTGTTATTATCCTATAACCCGAACAGCAAAGTTGCAACTCCATAGCCCAGCAGGGCACCAGCCTTGCTCTTCTGTTTGTTATACCAGTGCTTTAGCAGCAGAAATTCTTGTTAATAAAAAGTTAAGAAGGTCTTGGGACAAACCCTCCCATTATTATAAAAGGCAGATTTCCAAAAGCACTTTCTGCAGGTCAAAAGAAGTGGGAGCTGGGAAGTGACTCAGTGGTTGGGTTTGCCTAACTAGAACAAGACACCCTGAGTTTGATCCCTAGAAATATACACAACACAGTGAATTTGAATGACATATTTAAAATAAACATATTTATTTTAATGTTGTTATACCTTGTGATGTGAAATAGTACTGAATCGTGGATTCATTTTTCTCTGAGTATCTATTTAAGGAGGACTGGAAGTACTACCTCTTGGAAAAAGTACTCCAATATTAGAAAGCACAGCGTGTCTTTGCCGTGATGCTCCCGTGTTTGTAGGGCAGTGTGTATGTGGCGGCAGTCTGTTTCAGTATCATTGTATGTATGCTGTGTTAGCTTCCTTCCTCAGTCCTGTGTCCAAGTTTCTGGCCCAAGGCAACTTCAGAGAAGAAGGTTTCATCTTGGCTCACAGTTCAGACAGACACGGTCCATCATGGAGTGGGCAGCATGTTAGTGGGAGTGGCTTTTTTCTCTTTCTCTCCCTTCCTTCCTACCTTCCTTCCTTCCTTCCTTCCTTCCTTCCTTCCTTCCTTCCTTCCTTCCTTCCTGCTACCAATTGGAAAACTGAGAAGGGGAATGTCAGCTCTCAGAGTTCTTTTCTCTTTCTATTCAGTCCATGGGGTGGTGTTACTCACATCCGGCTGTCTTCCTTCAGCCTCAGTGGTTTTCCCTCACAGATGCACCCAAAGGTGTTTATTAATGTGATCAAGTTGACAATAGAAATTCAATACTATGTTTATCACTTGGTGTCTGTAGTGTGCTAGATAGAAATGTACAGAATTATGCAGTGCATTGGATTTAGTTTGGGTCCAGTGCTGCAGGGATGCAATGAGCTGCCAAGGACTATCCCTTTGGTAAGCTGTGGAGCTACTTTCAGATTCCTTGTTGCTTTTCAGTGGCCCCCTCCTTCCAGTCTAGCCCACTGTGTTCAATACTATGTGAAAAGTCCCTTCCTCCTTACAAAGAAAGTACAGCTCATTATTTTGAAGGTTGTGTTTTTTTTTTTCTCTCTGAGACAGGGTTTCTCTGTGCATCTCTGGCTGTCCTGGAACTTGATCTGTGGATTAGGGTAGCCTTGAACCTGCCCTTGCCTCCTGAGTGCTGGGATTAAGGTTCATGCCATTACTGACCCCTGAAGGTTAGGTTTTTTTAATTAGTGTATTTTTGGGGCTGAGTGTGAAGAGTGACCAGGAAGAACCTGTTTTTTGCTCTCATGGTGTTCTCCAGCAGGAGAGATGTGTAGGGTAAGAAGATGTAACTATTGTGCTATATTTATGGGACACTTCTTCTCTGCTTCCCTGATCCCTTTTGTGCTAGGGACCAGACCCGAGGCCTGGCACATGTGAAAGAAGCGCCCCACTACCCAGCTATGCCTTCAGTTCTCTGTTGCTTGTCCAATATCTCTACTCAGACGCCTGGAAACTATTTCAAATCGGAACGACCCAGATGTAACTGTCAGGTTTCTGATATTTGCATGCTATTGCGGAAACAAAAAATAGAGGACCTAAGATGATGATCACTACTCTGTCTTTGGTTTCTCATTGCTTATTAATGATCAGGTCCTTATGCTGAAATGTTTTATCATCTAGTCATGTCCCTTCACTTGGTTGTTATTTCCTTTGTGAGGTGTTTAAAACCTCATTCACTAGTAACCATTGTTTGACCCTAATAAGGCTTGTCAAGGAAGAAAGGCCTGGTAGATGTAGGAAGTCCTAAAGATGTTCAGTTCTTAACTGTGATTATTTAAGCATTTTAATTTTATGTTTTTTTTTTGAGAGAGAGAGAGAGAGAGAGAGAGAGAGAGAGAGAGAGAGAGAGAGAGAAAGAGAGTGTGTGTGTGTATGTGTAGGTCAGAGGACAACTTGGGGGAGTCATTTCTTTCTTTCTGTCATGTGGGTCCTGGGGTACCTTTATGCTCCAAGTCACCATTGCATCGTATTACCTGTGTGGCACAGAGTTCTGAGACTGGAAAATCATTTTGGGCTATCTGACTGCCTCTTATAACCACAGGGGTTTCTTTACGGAGGCTTAGTGGCAGAGGAGAAGAGAAGAGAAAAGCAAGAAGTAGGAGCTTTGAGTCACAGGTCAAGGAGTTGGGTGGGGCTGGCCTTGACAGAGGCCAGGGCGTGGTCTATCCTTCAGGAGGGGAGCCAGCCTGCTGGCCCCGGCCTAGGGCTTTGTGCACTAAGCAATGGGCAATGAATATTAACAGGGATGCTTGGACGTCAGGAAATCCAGCAGTGTCTCAGTATCAAAGTAAAAAGTTTACATGACAATCTGGAGAGATGTATAGAAATAACAATGTTTAGACTTTCACTCATGAAAAATTAATGTGTTTGAAAGTTTGCCAGACTGGCAAAATTAGTTTCTTTTGGACTATTTTATTTGTTGATGAATTTCTTAGTCTTATTATTTGTTGCTGAATTTCTTAGTGGTTTTCTTAGTCTGCAGTGTGGTCTGGAATTTTGGTTTCTGGGCTTTATTTGTAGTGAAGGTTTAAAACACCCCCTTTCATCACCTCCCCACCCCTTGCTTCCTGTTCTTTGTTTTCCTCTTTCCTGGTTTTTCTCTCATCCTTGCTCTGTCCCCTGCCCCTTCCCCTAAACCCCCAAGATGGTTAAGGAAACAACACACTCAGTTCTCTGAGAAGCAGTGCCCTAGTGGCCACAGTTGGCGTTGTGCTCTGCAGATCCTGGCCTGGAGCTTAGGATCACGGTTGTGGACATATGTGGCAAACAGTCACAAAAATTGCTTCTGCTTTTTGACTCCAATCGCTGTAGGAGCCGAAACAGTGGGCAGCTCCACTTTAGCCTGTTGCTCTTTCCAACATCCTAAGGGACCCGCCTCTCGCCTTTGGCAGAAGAAGCTGCTTATAGTTGGCTAGCTTTGCTCATGGTTATGTGATTTTCTTATTTTGATTCCATTTGCCATTTTCTTCTGCTCATCCGCCATCCTGCTTTCTGTAGACTTTATTCGTTGCTGTGCATTTGAAGCAGAAGCTTTTCAGGTGTCAGCTCACTGTGCCAGCCCTCGTTCATGCTGCATTGTACACAAGTCTGTGAAGACCAGAGAAATGGCCGATCACGCGATAGTGTTTTTCTCAGTATCAAAGATCAGTTTGTAAAAGCTGTGCATTTGGAATTACACTTGTAACGAGGGCTAGTGTGTGTGCTTTGCCCCTTTGGACTTGACTCCCCTGATCTCTAGTTGCTCAGTTCCCTTTCTGCCTATCCATGCTGCTTCTCAGTGGCCCTCATGCTGGATGCCTGGCTGGAGCAGCAAAGGAGAAGTATAGTTGTCTGGAGATAGTTATGGCAGACTTGCATCTGATGCTAAATCTGAATGAAGCTCATAGTATGAAGAGTTTAGAGGAGCTGGGGCAGGAGAGCTGTGTCTGTGCTAAGCCCTCAGAGGAGCTGGGGCAGGAGAGCGTGTCTCTGTGCACAGGCTTTCTAAAAGGAAGAACCTCATGTATCTAGAAGGAAGTGTTAAGTTGGGGTAAAACAGTATTGAGAGTATTTTATTCTGTTGACAACTGAGTGTTGAGTTCTTCTGTGAGTCAATCATAGAGTGATTCTCAGCCTATGCCCTATTCCCCAAATGGATATTAGGTATCGAATAAAGGAGCCTTTATAATTAAATCTAGGCAAGCATCTTCCATGAACTGTTGTAATTAAGTGTTCTAGATCCCGAGGCTCTACTGATATGGCTCAGCTGGAATGCTTTCTGAGCAGTAAGGGGATTCGGTTTCAAAACTACACAAACCACTTGTAAGGTTCTGTGTGTACATGGCCCTTGGCATCTCATAGTTGTCTTACACACTTTGATTTCACAGTTTTGTAAAAGCAATTCAGATTCAGTAGAGACCATCATTCTGATTCTGAATTCGGATGTTTTCCTGGCTTGTTGTATGTAGGATGAGCCTTTTTCCCCCCTCCTTTGATACTTGATAGTGGCAGAAACCGGAGCTTCGATTAGTTCTGAAACCAGGAGGGAAAAGAACCAACACTCCCTAGTTTATAAGAAGTTAAGCTAGGATGTTCTGTATGTCAGATATTGCTATGGTTTGGACTGGAAGTGTTCTCAAAGGAACTGATGAGAAGGGTTCATCCACTTGGAACTGTTCTAAGGGTGTAGAAACTTTTCAGAGGTGGGACCTGGTGGGAGGTTTTCCTGTCACTGGGGATCTGTCATTAAGGGAGGAATACTCCCTAGCCCCTTCTTTTCCTTTCTTCTTTCAGTCCTGGCCAGGAGATAACAATTAGTTTCATGATATACTCCCCGCCATATATCCCGCCACAGACACAAAGTAGTGGGCCCGTCGATCATAGATTGAAGCTTCCAAAATCGTGAGCCTCGGTTATCCTTTCCTCTTCTGAAGCGGATTCACCTCAGGTATCATTTATGGTAATTTATAGAAAGCTGACGGAGCACTTAACATTTTTCCTCTTCTCTTTTTGTTTTCGAGACATAGTCACATATATCTCAGATTGCCCTTGCCTTCACTATATAGCACAGGATGACCTTAAACTTCTGACCCTGCTGTCTCTGCCTTTCAAGTGCTGGGACTATAAGCATGTGCCATTATGCCCAGCTTGTGCAGTGCTGGGGACCTAACCCAGGGTTTAGTGTGGGCACAGAACAAACTGAGCTACATGGCTAGTCCTTTCAATGTGGGTGTATGAGTGTGTCCTAGTGTGGATGGAGGTCAGATCACAGCTTTGGGGGGAGTGGTGCCATTCATTTACATTGTATTAGACTCAGAGCTTGTCCTCGGTATGTTTACCAGGGGTCTGTGAAATGCACAGACCCATGTCTATTATGGCAAAGAATAACAGAAAAGGAAGGTTATGTATGCAACATCATGGAAGGTGAAGACAAGACGATTCAGGGAGTCAGAGTGCCATCAGAGCCCCCAATTTCCCTTATTTGTGTGTGTTTATTATAGAAATTTGTGGCACATGTGTATTTTTTAATTTCCTTTCCACCATATGCATGCCACTTTCTAGACCCATTTTTCAGGCTGAGATGGTATTCTTTGGGTGTACCTAGTCTTTGACTGCAAAGACAATGACTTATTGTTGTGGCATTTTCCTTTTTTCCTTCAAAGACAATAGCTTTACCATTTAATAATTCAGGTTATTCAATTTATTCCCATTCTGAACTTTTAGCACATAACTTATTAGGAGATTTAAAAGAGAATTTAAGACACAGTCTTTCTCTTGTCTATCAAGATTTGTAGAAGGGATACATGTCATAAGAACATAGCTGGTGAAGACATTAAAATGAGGTTCTTAGGTCAAGTGTGATTCAGTGCCAGTATTTGTGAGAGTTCAGATTAAAGGAGGGTCATCCAGCGTGAGTGCCCAGGGAAGACTCAGTACGTGATGAGAGAAATATGTGATATAAAGTAGTAAGTGCATGTTTAACTTCAGCAGCTACCCTCAGTTGGCTAACGTGTTCTTTCTAAAGGATCAGTAAGTATTTTTCCTTTACAAAAAACAAACAAAAGGCCTTAATGACAACAACAAAGTTATAATATCAGGATCTGAAATGGTCTGAGAGCAGTAGAGAAACATGAGGGTGAGAACAAGCAGCGATAAGCAAAGGGAGAGAGCCTGCTTTAAATGAAGGAATACGTAAAAGCCCCTTTCAAGCAAGGCTACCTTGAGTGTTTTGTATTAAGATACTGATCTGTAACTTCCTTGAGCCGGTTATCATTTACCATTTAATATGCAATGATATTTTTTACTTAATTGGAAAATTTTATTGAATTGAATTCTGATCTTTTTAAAAGGCAGCTTTGTAAGTTTTCAGATCTCATCTCAAAAAGTAGTTTTTAAAAATTAGTTCAGAACTAAGGATTATGATTTAGAGACACCCGAGTGTTTTCTGCTGGAGATCCTCCCCTTTCTCTCTCAGTGAAGAAGTGGATCATAAATGTTTATACCTAGTTGTATGTATCTGCCTTTCAAAATGATTATAGTCTGATGGTGAGTTTCTTAAGCTGTAAGATTATCAGAAGATTCTAGTTCAAAAGCATAGTATGTTCAATGAAAAGAGAATAGATTTCTCTTGAGATTAAGCAGTTTATCTTTCACTGTTGAACGGCTACCTAGTCTCTCTTTCAGCAAAAACACGGACTAAAATTCTGTAGCGTGAGTTGTCTTAAAGGTGGAAAGCTCATGCCTGAATTTGAGTAGCCTGAGCACTTACTACACACGTCATTGTTTTTTAGGACTAAATGTAAAATGGACAAAGCTCGAACGTGAGGGTATTTAAATGCTTCTCAGAATTTTCTGGTTCACGTGTTATGATATTGAACTCTTTAGTTCTGGGCTTTAATTTGAGCCTGGTGCCGACCTGATGCTGTGCAGGGACACTCACTGCGTCCCTCCATTCAGTGCCTCTAATTACCCCACTTCCTGGGGAGCTTGCCCAGACCTGGCCATGAATGTGTCTGCTATTAGAATATGGGGCTTCTCTGTTCCATGTAGTGAGGTAGTTTTTGATATCAGATTTATGCATGGATGAACCGAGGAGGGGAGGGAGGTGTATCACAGAAATTGTTTGCTCAGACAGTGGGTGAGGCATGCGGAATTAATGGAGTCACGGCCAATACAGACCCTGAGCCTTTTTTGTAGCGGTGTTGTTATTTTAGCGCATATTTGCAAAGAAATTCACTTCCATGCGTAACTGTGTTTGCGTCTGCTTATGGGTGGTTGTAATTTTTTCTACAGAGCATCTGCTAACGCAGGATTTGTCTCCTTAGGTTCATGTGAAAATGGCGGACGAGGCTGTCTGTGTTGGCCCAGCTCCCACCAGTAAAAGCTACCTCAACATGGATGCCATCATGGAAGCCATTAGGAAAACCAGGGCCCAAGCTGTGAGTCTGAATGAACCTGTCTTCTGCAGCTGTTTCCTATGCAGCGAGCGCAGAGCTGGAGTGTGTATTGGAGAACACCAGAGAGTGACTGAGATGCTGTTGAGTCTGAATGAACCTGTCTTCTGCAGCTGTTTCCTATGCAGCGAGCGCAGAGCTGGAGTGTGTATTGGAGAACACCAGAGAGTGACTGAGATGCTGTTGCAGTAGTTTGTGTCTCATGCGTTAAATGTGGCCGGATTCACTCCTGGAAATCAAAGGCTTCGCAGCATCTGGCAGTGCTGGTGGCTGCGGCTGCAGGTGGCTGCGGGGCTCAGCTCTCACACCAGGGAGCGGCTTCAGTTCAGTTCCACATTTGCCAGCAAGAAAGAAATCCCAATTAGTTCTGAGCATTAACCCTTTCAGTGTAATAAGAGCATCAAAAACAAAAACAAGAAACCCCCAAAGATCCCAACCTCCTGTTCTGAAAAGACTGTTTAAATTTCAATTTAATCATTTAAAAATCATCCACACTCATTTGCATTGCTAGAAATAAAAACAGTGTATTTGCTAATTATCCCAGTTTGTTAGTGTCAACAAAATGCTAATCACTTACACTGGTAAATCCTTTCCCCCACCCCAATTTCGGTCGGATGGAGAGGAATCCAAGGAAAAAACTAATTTCTGACATCAGCTATAGTAATTTTTGTTTTTAACCAGAGGACCAACTATACATTTAATATTAAAACAGAGTTATTGCCACAGCTGGATGGAAGCAGCCAGCACCTGGCTCCGCTTGTTTCTATAGAAAGAAATGCTTAAACAAAGCCCTGTTCTACGCCTCCATATTGAGGATGCTTACAGCGTCTTAGCATTTAACAGAAGTAAAACTTGTGATGTCTTAACTCTTGCTTGTCAGAACACGGCATTCTCTGTTCAAATGGAGTGATGGAGTGAAGGTCTCTTCCTATTGGGCAGGGTGTAAGTCACTCTGTCCCACGCCGCTTGGTTCTCAAGTGTTTCAGGCTCAGCCTCTGGCTCCTCAGGAACCCGTCCACCCTTTCAGCAGAAGTATTTTACTAGGGATTGCTCCAGCGCTGACTGCGGGTGTGGCTTGGGGCTGGCTGTGTGAGAGAGTGGGAGAGATGAGGACGCGGGCTAGAGTGTACGCTCTTGCCTGTGGGGAGAAAGCACAGATTGGGGGTGAGGGAAGAATAGATACCAAAAGAAAAATAAAGTAGAAGTTGAAGCAGACCTCCATTTGAGTGCGGTTGACAGAGGCTCTAGGAGTGTTAGTATTGGGAATAAGGTGTGGTGTACTGTGTGGTTTAGAGCTTGGGCCCTCACTCACTCATTCATTCATTCATTCATTCAGGCAGGGTCTCTCTACACAGCCCTGGCTGTCCTGGGACTCACCATGTAGACCAGGCTGGCCTCTGTTTCCCGAGTGCCACTGCACCTGACAAATGTGGGCTCTGGAGAACTGTCATTGTGGAGGTTTTCATCTATTGTGTCCACAGTTTGTAGATCATAACTCTGTGACCCACTTGCCCTTGTGAAGTTCTCTAAGCCTGTGGACCAGCCGCAGGAAAAGCCAAGTGAGTTTCTGTTGGATAGCGTAGACAAATGCGGCTGGTCAGGACAGAGACACAGATGCCATTGTGGCCTGCCTGGTGAGAGAACAAAGGAAAAGGGCAATAGAACCAGTCTGTGAGGAAGTCACCTTCAACCATGCAGAATACTGAGTATCCTGTGGCTCAGGCAGATTTACAACATGATAATGTTACAAGAACCTTTTCTTTTCATTCCTAAGGTACACCCAGGTTATGGATTCCTGTCAGAAAACAAAGAGTTTGCAAGGAGTTTGGTAAGTCTATAACAAGACAGAAATGATTGCCCTATTTCAGAAAGCAGTGTAGAGATATGGACTCCTGAACTATAGAATTCTGATTGATTTACTGACTCTTTGATAATTGTTAAAAGTGAATGTTTTCATTCTGTAATCTAGGTCCTGATAGTAATTAAAAGAATGGGAAAGAGCTGGGTGGTGATGGCGCACACATTTAGTCCCAGCACTCGGGAGGCAGAGGCAGGTGGATCTCTGTGAGTTCAAGACCAGTCTGTCTATTGCTAGTTTCAGGACAGCCAGGGCTACACAGAGAAACTGTGTCTCAAAAAAAAAAAAAAAAAGTAGAATTAAAGTCACTTATTTCAATCAATTTGATACTCTATTTGACCTTTGAATTTTAAAATTAAAAAATTCAGATTTTAAATGTGGGACTAGAGAGAAGGCCCGGTGGTTAAGAGCGTATGCCACTGTTGCAGAAGACCCAGATTTGTTCACTGAAACCCACACTGTGCGTCTTATCCTCTGGTGACTCTGGCTCCTGTAGTAAGAAGAGTGGGCTGCGTCCCACCTCCCAGCTAGCTTATACCTGAAATAACCACACAGAAACTGTATTAATTAAATTACTGCCTGGCCCATTATCTCTAGCCTCTTATTGGCTAACTCTCACATATTAGTTTAACCCATCTCCATTAATGTGTATTGCCACTTGACTGTGGCTTACCGGCATGAGCCTAACCAGATTCCATCTCGGGCAGGAGAAACATGGCGTCTGCCTGACTCTGCTCTTCTTCCCAGCTTCCAGTTTTGTCTTTCCCGCCTACTAAATTTCTGCCCTAGCAAAAGACCAAGGCAGTTTCTTTATTTAACCAATGAAATAACACAAATACAAAAGGACCTCCTACACCATTTCCCCTTTTCTGTTTAAACAAAAATGAAGGCTTTAACTTTAACATGGTAAAATTACATATAACAAACAGTTATCAAGCAAGAATTACAATTACAATATTTATATCTATTTTATCTTTTATCATAACAAAGGAAAAGTATAACTACCTATTCTTCAACTCCGTCAAGGACTCCAGAAGGATATAATATTACCTAAGTAAACAAGAAATAAGCAACTTCCAAAACTCTAAAAATGACAGAGACATCTTGCTGCCTGTACAGTCACCCAAAGTTATTTTATACTGTTGGGGCATCCATCTTCATCCTACAGGCCCATAGTATCCAGCAGACTTGTTTTCTTTTCTTTTTCATTTTTTTTCTGGATTTTCAAGACTGGGTTTCTCTGAAGCTTTGGAGCCTGTCCTGGAACTAGCTCTTGTAGACCAGGCTGGCCTCGAACTCACAGAGATCTGCCTGCCTCTACCTCCCAAGTGCTGAGATTAAAGGCGTGCGCCACCACTGCCTGGCAGCATCCTGCTTTTTATAAATATAGTTTTATTAAAACCCACTCATGCCCATTCATTTATATATTTGTCTCTGGCTGCTTTTGTCCCGGAACAACAGAGATCAGTGGCCTGCCCAGCCCCCAAATACATGTGTTATAGCTCTTTTAGAAGTTGGAAATTCCGGGGCTGGAGAGATGGCTCAGTGGTTAAGAGCATTGCCTGCTCTTCCAAAGGTCCTGAGTTCAATTCCCAGCAACCACATGGTGTCTCACAACCATCTGTAATG
>NC_022019.1:34246707-34247448 GCF_000317375.1 Microtus ochrogaster
CTAGTCAATGTTTCCATTGCTGTGATCAAACACTATGATGACAAAGCAAGTTGGGAGGAAAGGGTTTATCAGGCTCATACTTCAGCATTGGGGTTTATCGCTGAAGGAAGTCAGGACAGGAACACAAACAGGGCAGGATCCTGGAGGCAGGAGCTGATGCAGAGCCATGGAGGATGCTGCTTACTGGCCTGCTTCCCAGGGCTTGCGCAGCCTCACCTTCCTACAGAACTCAGGTGTAGCAAGCTTTCTGGTCAGACTTTCTTCAACCCTCAGCCCACAAATAATGACTCAGAGATTTACTATTAATTATGGAAGCTTGGCCTTAGCTTAGACTTTCTTCCAGCTAACTCTTATAATGCAACTTGTCTATATTAACTTGTAGCGGCGTAAATGAATGCAGACAGATTGTAAAAAATATATACAGCTTTAATGGAGAAAAAGACTTACAGTACCACGGTTCCTGCGGAAAACAGGAAGCAGTAGGGGCGGGCTTCTGCGCTCCTGATTTATAAGTAAACATTCTCCCGAGGCAAGCCCGCCCCCTAAGGGGCTGGCTTAACCCTACATTAACTCACATTCTGCCACATGGCTCTTTAATCTCTGTTCTGTACTGTATGTCCAGTTCTTCAGAGTCTCTGGGGAAATCTGTGCACCTATATTCTTTCTCCTCTTCCTCTCTCTCTCTCTCTCTCTCTCTGTCTCTCTCTCTGTCTCTCTCTCTGTCTCTCTCTGTCTCTCTCT
>NC_022019.1:34247568-34253757 GCF_000317375.1 Microtus ochrogaster
TCTCTCTCTGTCTCTCTCTCTGTCTCTCTCTCTGTCTCTCTCTCTCTGTCTCTCTGTCTCTCTCTCTCTCTCTCTCTCTCTCTCTCTCTCTGTCTGGAAGTCCTGCCTAGCTATTGGCCATTCACCTTTTTATTGCACCAATCACAGCCATACATCATCACACAGTGTACAAATACCCCACAGCACCCAGGAACAAGCACTCGCCATGGGCTGGGCCCACCTCCATTGAGCACTAAATGAGAAAATACCTTACAGCTGGATCTCCTTTAGACATTTCCTCAACTGAGGCTCCTTCCTCTGATGACTCTAGTTTGTGGCAAGGTGACACACAGCCTGACACACAAACACATCACTGCTGCGCCATACCCCTTCCTTTCTTATTCATCCCCACGGTCTCACATTAAAATCATAAATAATTTTTAAAAATCCCACAGTCTTTATCAATTCATACTTATTAAAATCTCCGTCTCTTTAAAATTCCCACCTCTTTTAAAAGTTTAAGTCTTTCAGCTGTGGGCTCCTTTAAAAATCAAAATTGCTTTCTTCAAGAGGGAAGAACTAGGGCACCGTCACAATCCGAAGCAAGCAAAATCAAACTCCAACAGTATAAATAACCCAATATCCAGTTATCTGGGACTCACTCATGACCTTTTGAACTCTTCCTTGGGTCACTTCTCTAGCTTTGCCCTCTGCAGCACTATTTTTCCTCTAGACTCCGGCAGGCTCCACTCCACTGCTGCTACGGTTCTTCCCACCATAGAAAGATGGGTTTGGACCCCGAAGACTTGGTATTTTCTTTGCTTTGAAAATTTGTAGCTCATAATTAAGGAGCCCTCTTTCTTTTTTGTGTGCATCAGGACAAGATTCATATCTGGCATATAATTTCCCTAACATAAAATATGGTCCCATCAAAACTTACCATTTAAGATGTGTGGGTGGAAGTTTCCTGTCTCGGCTGCCCAGTACCAAGTAACCACTCTGAGGCTTATATTAATTGTAAATGCTTGGCCAATAGCTAAGGCTTTTTACTAATTAGCTCTTACATTTTAACCTATATTCCTTATTTACGCTCCTCCATGTGGCAGTACCTTTATTAGCATCGCACGTTCCCTCTCCTGCTTGCTCTGTATCTGACTGGCAACTCTCAACTCTGCCTACAAAGATGCTTTTTAAAGAATATCTGGTCCTGGGTCTGGAGAGATGGCTCAGCGGTTAAGGGCATTGACAGCTCTTTTAGAGGACCCAGGTTCAATCCCAGCCACCCGCATAGCAGCTAACAATTGTCTGTAGCTCCAGGATCTGACACCCTCACACAGACATGTATATAGGCAAAACACTAATGCACATAAAATAAAAATAAATAAATTATTTAGAAAATGAATATCTTGTCCTTTTGGTGAGTGTCATAGAAACAGCACAAAGGGAATTGCTTATAGGTTATGTTGTATTGTGGGAACATTGTGTTCCCATGATTTTTTTATATTCTTAGAAATTGGCTGACTTCCAGTGCCTCTGTGGTGGATTGTCACATTGGTGACAATTTTTGTTAAGAAAGACTAACAATCTGGGTATTTATGTGTGTATATGCATGTGATATGTGTGTATGATAGTGTATGGGTGTGTGTGCTGCGGATGGAATCCAGGGCCTTGTGCACATTAGGCAAGTACTCTATTGATGAGCTATACCCTCAGACCCTAATCTCTGTACTTTTTAACTTGATACTGTGAAGTTCCTGTTTTTGAAGTAATATACCTTATGTTTGGAATTTAATCAAATATGGAGATTTTCATTTATTTTTGGTTTTGTTTATTGTCCAATAAACCAATGTATTTTTTAATAGAATAAACATTTGTGCTTTTCAATTTAATATGTTTTATGTAATATATATAACCGAACTGCTTCAGTGTTTTCTGAACACATGATAGTATTTGTTGTGGGTACTATAAGTTTGAGCACACTGGTATATGCTTTGCATCCTAGCACTTGATTGGCAGAGGCCAGTGTGTCTCTTTGAATTTGAGGCCAGCCTGGTGTACCTGGAGAGTTCTAGGCCAGGGCCACATAATGAGATCAGTCATACAATGAATGCCTGGCATGATGGCCTAATGGATAACGCACGTGTTGCCAAGTCTGGTGAGACCTACATAGTGGAAAGAGAGAAGCTCCTTCCAGTTCTCTGACCTCCATAAGCGTGTGATAGCATGCCTGCCTCCGAACACACACACACAAGTAAATGTCATAAAATTATTTCAATTTCCCAACACATACAGGTATGCATTCCTATACCTACATAGGGATATAACATCCCTGTGGCAGAACACTGATGAGATTGCAGCTTTAATCCTAAGTATGGACTCAAACCCTCAAGCATAATTTTTTTTTAGTTTCATTGAATACATACCTGTGTATGTGTGTGTGTGTGTGCACGCGCGCACACACGCATGTGTGGTGTCAGAGGACAACATGTGAACATAATCTGATCTCACTGTCATAAACTGAATGAAATAATTCTCAGAACCAGTGAAATGGCTCAATAGATAAAGGATTTACTCCAAGCTTGACTACCAAAGGTCTATCCTGAGAACATGCATGGAGGAAGGAGAGAACCACTCCCACATGTTGTCCTCTTATTTATTTTTGTGGTAAAGAGGCTTTATTGAAATATACTGGAATTCAGTTAAGTGCCCCCACAGTGATTTACTCCCCGCTTAGGTGCACGCTCCTCACATCATAATCACAGGAAATCATGATCAGGAGGAAGGGTGTGCCTTTCAGCTCTGAGGATTCCACGTGCCCCTGGCTTTTCTCCTTCCTGCCCCTTCCCACCCCTTCCCTCTTCCCTCTAGGCAACTGGGACCCACTTTATATTATTGTACGTTGTTTTGCCTTGCTAGAATTTTATACAGATGGAATCATACGGGATGTATTCAATTTGGATGAGTTCCCCGTTTTCTTTCTTTCTTTTTTTTTTTTTACTCAGCAAACTTATTTTGTAATTGATCGTTGTTTAATACCAGAATGAAATTAGTTTGGTCTCGTTTCTGAGTCATATAGTCTCCTGGAAGGGTCAGTCTCCTGTTTTACTTGTGACCATTTGTGTATTGCTGGTCATTTGAATGCTTTTCTCTTTTAGCTATTACAAGTGAGCATGCTCAGAACAGTTGACCTTCTGAACACTCACTTTCAGTTGTGTTTGCTAAGCATAAGTAGCAAGTATCACTTCTGTTAAAATCTGAGTGCTAGGACGAATAGTTGTACATCTCTATTAATAGTTGCTCAATATTCTTGCCGTACTTCTGTCTTATCATGTAGTGGTGTTTCATGGTGTTTTTGATTTGAATTTGTTTGATGATTAATGATGTTAGCTGGGTTTGTAATGTTGTTATTGAGTAAATGATATAGAGTTGTTTGCATTCTGGCTATTTTTTTTTTATTTTTTTGGTACATATCATTGCTAATGTTCTCACATCATGAGTTTCCTCTTTGCTCTGTCAATGCAACAGAGGGTTGTGTCCCAATAGACCCACTGCAAGTTGAAGACACTGTTAGGGAAAAATGAACTTAGTCCATCTAGCCGCCACACATCATGGTTCAGCAACCCAGGACACTGTAGGCTTCCGTAGACTTCCGGTGTTTCTTCCTGTGGTCCTGGAGGCCAACACCATAACAGGCTTGTTTTGCAGGCTGTTAGAGATCAAAAGACCATGCTTGCAGGTCTTCTATGGCATGTAGGGGAAGCTTTTCTAAAAAACAAAAACAAACAACTGCTTTTCATTGTGTGCAGTAAGAATTTTCTCATTAAGTAAGTCATGGTGAGCTTATGGGTTTTGTTACTGTATTATTTTACTTTGGGCTAAAGTAAGAGGTGAATGCTGTATGGTGATATTTATATTAAATCTTAAAATATAATGACATGGTTTTTGATTCTTGTGCTAAACTTTATGAAATAATCACTGTAGACCACATAGAAAATGGGGCCTGTTTCAACTATAAATAAAATTCATTTAAATTTTCCTTAATTTGTTTAAAACTCTTGTCTTTGATTAGAAGAATCAAATAAGATCATCTCATTTGAACATGTATGTCATCTTTCCCTCTCATTAGCATCTGACTCATTTGCCTCAGACATTATCTGCAGATTTTGTTTGTTTCTCATTGATAGAAAGGCGGAGGTGCTTTTTAATCCTCTCTCATCAGGACTTTCGTTGTCCTCGCTTGCTGTCTTAACTCAGCAACAAGAGAAGTTGCTGAGTTAAGATTTGAAATTTGGGAAATCACTGTAGAAAGATCATTTTGAGAATTATCTTGTGTTTTTGTGTTATTAAGCTAATTTTAATTCTGTTTTATAGAACTTTCTTTTAAAATTGATTGTTATTGCTGTATTTGCGTCCAACTCCTAGGTTTAGAATTCAGTAGGAAAGACTTTTCAAGTGAAAGGAGTAAGTTGAGGATTTCATTGGATTAAATGAAGTAACATTAATTATCACTTTTCCATGTGGCTGGTGATTCTTCCTGGCCAGCCCCACGTTCATTCTAAAATTAAGCTTTTAAGTGCATGCTGTCTAAAAACGGCAAAGAAGCAGAAATAATGAGATGACATTGGGCCTTTGTTTTGGACTGGACTTTATCTAAGAATATTATTAGTTGCAAAGCACCGGTTGGAGATGGTGTTTGGCATGCTGGCGTGTCAGGGAAGAGGGTGTGATTTTCCGTGAGCCGATCTGCCGAGCATTCCTGTGCTGCCACTGGATAGGCCGCATGTCTTTCACTCCGTAGCTTGTTGTTTGTAGATGGCAAGAGAAATAAGAACACATTATAGGCTAAGAAGAATGTGTTGCACTTCTTAACCACAATGTTTTATTTATAAGGAATTGTTTTGACTAATTAATAACAACTCTCACATATGTCATTGCTGATAAGAATGCCATAGTTTAGAGAAAATATGTTGAGTGTGAGCAGAATTGATTACACCCTGCACTCACTCTGTGATGATGGCGCATTGCATTAGTGAAGCATAGATGGACTCAGGGTTTGGAATTAACTTGTAATGACATCATGTTTAGAAGGCTCAGTTGGTTTTAGTACTGCTGAAATACAAACAAAATTAGTTTTAAACTAATTGCTGAAGCTGGGTGGTTGATACCTAGGGATCCATTATAGTATAAAGCCTACTTTTGATTGTGTCTGAAGTTTTTCATTTAAGAAAATTTATAAAAGGAAGCACAGTGTGTTTCCACGTCTTCTGTTCTGGGCTGCCAGCCTGGCACAGGAGAGATGAGATTCAGCAGTAACTCATTTTGGACTTGGAGACGGTAATGCTCTCTTCCACACCAAGCCCAGGTTGTTTTCCTCATTGTTTTTGATATGTTCCCTGTTGTTAAAGATGCAAGTTTCACTTACCTTCAGTCTTTATATGTTCAGGAACAGAGAAAGAGTACAGGGTTTTGTCATTTTTCTAATTGCTAGTGAACGGAAACCAAAATAACTAAAACAGGATATGCTGTCAAAAGCCTTAGCTCTTTCCACTCGAGGTGTGTCATTATTGACTGACCATTATTACCATTAGAGTGGGAGGAGATACCCAAAAGGAAATAGTCCCTATGATGTCAGCTCTTACAGTCAGCGCCCCGCCCCCACCCCACTGTTTAAAAAGCAGTGGTGGGCTTAGTGGTGCTCTTGGAATTCTAGCATTGGGTGGTAGAAGCAGGCAGACTGCTGAGAGTTCAAGGCTAACCTGGTCTACGTGCAGACCTAAGCAAGCCTAAGCAAGCAACAACAGATAACAATGACAGAATTCTAGAGTTTAATTTAAAGCAGGAAGCACTGAATCCCAGTGTCCCTTTGAATCCTGCCAGTAGACGGCTTTCTCCACGCTGTGCTGTTACAGTGAGTGCTTGGAGTAGAGCAAACAAAGACAATTATCATCATCTCCAGGGCCAGTTAGTTGCCACATACAAAATATTGGAATTTGATTCATTTGTGTTTTATATATAATAGAATAAATTTTTGAGAAATGTAGTCCTTATTTTTTTCATACTACCAAAATCTTACTAATTCTTTGGTCTCATGGAATAACCATTAACTCTTGAGGCAGCTGAGAAAAACTGATGTAATAGAATCAGCAGCAGCTTCTATTGGTGGTGGTGGTGGTGGTGGTGGTGGTGGTGGTGTGTGTGTGTGTGTGTGTG
>NC_022019.1:34253857-34259135 GCF_000317375.1 Microtus ochrogaster
AGAGAGAGAGAGAGAGAGAGAGAGAGAGAGAGAGAGAGAGAGAGAGAGAATTTTCCAGGAACCAAATAGGTGAAAAGACTTGAACTTCCCTAGCAAAGGCTTAAAATGTGTGTGGAATGCTTCATTGGGTAACAAGACTGCAAAGAGACCTTTATCTCACTTACTTAGGCTTCTTCCTGGTAGAAATGGGTAGAGAGCAGGAACACAGCATGCACTGGTGCCAGTCCTGAGCGGGACCCACTGTGCTGCGCCTCAGGTCTGTCAGACCCGCACAGCTGCCCAGATCTGCCAGGTACTCTAGTGAACCCAGTCAGTGAGATGGAGCCCAGTGAGAAACCACGTGTAGAGCACACCAGGTAAGGCACATTTAGTGCCCACAGAGAGGCAGAGTAAGCACAAAGATAGGCCTGGTCCCCAAGGCTTAGAAAGAGGTCGCAGTTGAGTTTGGGTGGCACATACCTCAGGTCCCAGTGCAGCTAAGGTTGTATATTTAGGGTTCCACTTGCTTTCCTGGGCTGAACTGTTAAAGGACCTTCCATATCAGGAGAGGCATGGACAAAGCCTGCATTGTTGTGGACAATGTCTTCTTAATGGAACGCTGCATTTCTGGTACATGCTGCGGGGAAATTTTAGACAACATGGGAGCTTTCTGATGTGGGTGCTGGGAACTGAACCCTGGTTCCCTGTAGTAAGTGCGCTTAACTGCTGAGCAATCTCTCGCTGAAGCTGACTACATGTATAGTAGTGTTTTTGCAAAATGATTTTAGCCACTGCAATGTGAAGATTTCCTGCTTGTCTCTGATTACTGAGAGTGGCACCAGTGTGGTGTTACTGTTCTGCAGCCAGTTTTAATTGATGTCGAATCATGCACACAGGGTAAATAAAAAGGTTGCAGGCATCTAGTGAGCATTTCCCTTTAATGTGCTCATTAGCGGTGGCAAGCCCAGGTTTCAGCACTGTCAGTCATTCACATTCCACTGCGCGAGCTGCTCTGTTCTGCAGTAGCTTCTACGGATGATGACTGTGTAGCAGGAATAAACAGAGCGGAGGAGCTGAGACCTTGCAGCGTGTGCTGAAGCCGCCGAGGACCTCTGAGTAGCCATGCAGGCAGCAGGCTGACTCCTGCTCAGGTCTCCTTTCTGAAACTACCTCTCCCTCTCATCCTCCCCAAATGCTTTCACATGCCAGGCTGTCTGTGAAGCAAGAATACTGTTACTACACATGGGGAGTGAACCTGCCCAGGATCCTCCTGCTTCCAAGCTATTCAGCTTAGCTGACTGTTTCCAAAGTTGAGGGCTTGTTAGGCTTTGAATCTCATAGGTTTTTGGATGAGTGCTTGGGATCATTGTGGAAATTATTTTGGGGACTCACCCTACGATTGCTGATAGCTGTTGGAAGCTCACAAGGTCAGTAAAGGAGAACTGGCTTCCAAGGCTGTGGTTTGTGTCATCGGACATGGGGATAGGTTGCTTACTGATGTCATGTAACTGTATTAAAACCTTGTTATTTTATACTGGAGTATTTCTGAGACATGGGATTTTATTACAGGTCACTTTGTAACAAGATGGAGCGGTGTGAGAATTCACTAGCCCATCTGTCTTGATTTTTAAATATATTTTAAATTATTTTGTGGTCAGAACTTCAGCTTATTACAAGAAAATGAGTTTTAATGTTATCAGTTACATATACGGGTACTCATCACGCTTTGTCTATGTATTTGCGTACTTATTGTTGTAGCGCTAGCCCAAACATCCAATTAAGAAATTTGTTCAGGGACTACGTAGGCAGCTCAGTGATTAAGAGCTCTTATTGCTCAGCCGAGGACTTGGGTTTAGATCCTAGCGCCCACATTGGGCAGCTCACTGTTTGTTACCTTCAATTATAGTTCCAGGGGTTCTGACGTCTTCTTCTGACTTCCACAGGAGCCTGCATGCACACGGTGTACATATAGATAAGTAGGCACACACACATATACATAAAATGGAAATAGATCTGAACAAAAAAACCTTGTTTGGAACTTGTGGTTAGAGTCTGAAGTCAGTGAATTTGTACCGCACAGTACTGAAGAGTCTATTCGGGCCAGAGGTTGATGACCAGACATGTGGCTGGCCCTTGGGTCACGTAGCTTTTGTTGGGAAAGCTTTTATAGTTGAACAATGTGCTTTGCAAAGTTTCTGTATGTGAGAAGATAAAACTGAAGATCTTGGGAATATTAGTCTGTTAATGTTTTGACCATGCAACCATGTAAACGTATGGCAGTGAATTTGACCTCCATGACCCCCTGAAGTGATTCACTGTGGTTCCTTGCCAGATTAAAGCCACGCGAGTTAAGTTCTGGAAAGTCACTTTCAAAGTTGTGAGATTTCACAAACTTTGAGTATTTAACTGTCCAAACTGTCATCTGTGTCCATTCTGTGTTCACATTGTGTTAAAAAAAAATGGTAAGTTTCTCAGTCAGTTAGAATTAAAAGAGACATCTGCTTTTAATTGGCGTTTTATTTTCTTCCAAGTCAGTAAAAATTTGGTAAGACATGAATTATCAAATTCTGCAGTGCTAAGCAGCTTGTCAGTTGTCAGTAAGCGCTACTTCCAGCAGCTGTACAGATGGGAGAAGTTAGGGTGCTGACTCATCTAACAGAGTTCTGACTGCGGGTTTGGGGGGCTAAGGTGATGGAGCCGTGGCCGCTCTGCCGTGTCAGCTCCAGACCGCGAGTCCCTGGCAGGTTGCTTGCAGAGTGAGCGTTCTAGGATTAGGGTAATAGTTTACACGAGGCATCTTCTGCTTCGGCAGTTGATTGCTTGTTAGTAAATGTGCAGTTAAATTCCTTGTGGTAAAAGGTTGAGCCATCTGGAAGTGAGCTTCAAGTTCTGTTCTGATATACATGGCCTTCCTGTGTTGAGGAGGCACTGTCTGACTTCTGGAATGGGAGGGTTTACATGGCCCATGCTGGAAAAGAAAATGGTTATTTCTGTTTTTACCACATACAAACATCAAATGTAAGGATAAAGGGTTCGGTTCCCTTGAGACTCAGACATTTTTAGAACTGAGAAAGACTGAAAATATTGCTGTCATATGGATTACATTCTTGTTTTCTAGTTATCAAAACTAGAACATAACCAAAAAAGCCTCTTTAAAGTCTTTGAAAGTTCACCTGGGAAAGAGCCATTATAACTCTCCTACTCGTTGGTATGAGACTGGAGTTTCTCTTTTCATGATGAATGGTGTTATGTGTTTGGGGGTAGAGTCATGTTTTAAAGGTGGTTCTGTCTTTTATCAACTTTTTTTTCGATTAGTCTTTCGGTATTAATGGACTTCAGTTAAAGTGGGATTTTTTTTTTCTTTTCTGTATGTGTGAATACCCTATGAGTATGCTATGTAATTATACATTTTGCCACCAGGAATATTATTGGGTTATGTAATTTGGTTGCAGAAATCTGTGCCAGCTGGGTAGTGGTGATTGTGCACACCTCTAATCCCAGAACTCGGGAGGCAGAGGCAGCCTGGTCTACAAAGTGAGTTCCAGGACAGCCAGAGACCTTGACTCAAAAAACAAAACAAAACAAAAACCAAAAAAAAAAAAAACAAAAAACCAAAGAACAAAAACAAACTGTGCTATCTGTTTAGTAGAGGTGGTAGGGGTTTTATTTTAGCTTATTTATTTTAGTGTTAAAAAAAGGTGGGTGCTTGGCAAATAAACCCAATATTGGATGTGTGATTAGGAAGTGGCATATTAAATATAAGGGCCAAGTTGAGTTGTTTTTACACAGTTAGGAACACAAGTGAAATACACTAAATTTAGACCTCGTAGTTAAACTGTACGGAACACGTTTCCTTGTCGTTCCAGAACTTGGTAATGTTAAGGCTCATTGCCCCTGTACATTTTTCAAATGGGTGTGCTTCTCAATACATAAGGACTTAATTTACTCCCTGCCAACAAGCCCCAAGGGGATTTTAATAATGGTGGCTGTGGACTACGGACTTGTGCCTCAGTGCTGGCTGCAGCTGCTGACGCTGTGAGCACCAAGCGGGAGGAGGGGGTTCTCATGACAATTCTGTACTAGCGCTGGGGTGGGTGGCTTTGTTTTGGACCCAGAGTATCTTTTATCTAAGACATTTTTTTCTTTGAACCATATTTTAATGCTTCTTTATTAAAAATAATTTATATACAAAGCCATATTTCTTTTAATTTAAACTTGTTTTTGTATAAGTTTATTAAACTTGTTTTTGTATAAGTTTATTATATAAATATATAATAAAATTAATAAAGTTATATGTTTGTACCTTAAGGGCCCTATTACATTAGTTACCACTTCTGTTGATAGGTTTGGTCTTATAAGTAAATCCAGTCTATATGCTTATGAATAATACTAGTGAAATATGTATTCTCTGGAGTCAGGTGCTCACAATGACTTCTATACCTGCCTTCCATGGTGCTGTGCTCTCACTTGAGAAGCAGGTGGCAGCTGCGTTTCTCTAAGAAGATGGAAACTCGCGGTTGGTATTTGAGTTTCCACGCAAGTGGCCATTCTGACTGTACTTTTGGTCTTGTAGGGCAGTGAGGGCTTACTATCCTGGGTTGCTGATAATTCCTGTGGTTTCAACTCAGTTTAGTCAGGAATACTTGACTTTCTACTTTGATTTGTGCTTTTTTTTTGCCTTGTTTTGCATGTAATTCCAGTTATTAAATTGCCGTGTTTTCTTCATTGTGTCATCTTGACACTGCAATGATCTACTGGATTACGATTACTGCCTGACCTGAGACAGTGTGGTTTGAATGAAAATGGCCCTCAACAGGCCCAATGGGAGTGGCACTGTTAGGAGGTGTGGCCTTGATGAAGGAAATGTTGTCACTGAGGGTGGGCTTTGAGGTTTCAGAAGCCAGCCCTGCTGCCTGCTGATCCAGATGTAGAGCTCTCAGCTACTTCTCCAGCACCATGACTGCCTGAGTACCACTACGCTTCCCACTTTGATGATAATGGACTGAACCTATGAACCTACAAGGCAGCCCCAGTTAAATGCTGTAGTCATGGTGTCTCTTCACAGCAATAGAAACCCTAAGACAAACCAGTGATCTCTAGAAGGGGCTTGCCAATAGTGTGTGTGTGTGTGTGTGTGTGTGTGTGTGTATACATGTGGATATGTGTGTGAAGTGAGGATTAGGATAGGGCAGAGTTAGAGTGGGCAGCAGTGATGAAGAAGGTTGGAGATGGGTCAGTGGAGATGGAGAAGGTTGGGGATGGGTCAGTGATGATGGAGAAGGTTGGGGATGGGTCAGTG
>NC_022019.1:34259800-34261328 GCF_000317375.1 Microtus ochrogaster
GTCAGTGATGATGGAGAAGGTTGGGGATGGGTCAGTGATGATGGAGAAGGTTGGGGATGGGTCAGTGATGGAGAAGGTGGAGATGGGTCAGTGATAATGGAGAAGGTTGGGGATGGGTCAGTGGAAACAGAGAAGGTTGGAGACAAGGATAGCTCGTCTTGAGGAAAGCTCTGGAAAGAGAACAGTCAGATGTTAGTAGACATTAGCATCCATGTTATGGTCTTTCCTTTTCTTTAACAAAGAAGCTCACTATGTAGCCCTAGCTGGCCTGGAACATACTGTGCACACCAGGGTGTCTTTGTATTTGATGGGGCTGGAATTCAGGCAGGTGCCACAACTGCTGCTCATAACGATGACACTTTCTTTTATGCAAGGATGAAGATGTTTGATATGAAGAGTCTCTTGACCTGGGCAGTGAGAGGAATGGGCACCATCTGTCATAGTTTTGAAAGGCTATGTCATGGTAATGTCTAAAGTACTTTGTTGAGATTAGTATTTACCCTTACTAGTAGTTGATAGAACATAATGTTCACTTGAGTAGATATGAAACCTACTTGTTTTTTCATTATTCATAAGGCTCAATTTTAATAAAGGGAGAAGATTGCTTTCTAAAATCTTGTTCAAGCAGAAGGTTAGTATAGCAGAGGTATGTGTGTGAGTGAATGTGTGTGAGTATGTGTGAGATAGATAGATGATAGATATATAGATGATAGATAGATAGATGAGAGATATATAGATGATAGAGAGATAGATAGATGATAGATAGATAGATAGATAGATAGATAGATAGATAGATAGATAGATAGATGAGAGATAGATAGATAGATAGATAGATAGATAGATAGATAGATAGATAGATGAGAGATAGATGATAGGAAGGTAGGTAGGTGATAGATAGATAGATAGATAGATAGATAGATAGATAGATAGATAGATAGATAGATAGATAGACAGACTATGCCATGGTGTATATGTTGAGATCAGAAGACAGCTTTTTGGAGTTACTTCCTCTTATCCCCTTTAAGTGGGTTCAGGGATCAAACTTAGGTCATCAGGCATATGTGGCAAGTTCTTTAATGAGCTGAACCATCTACCTACTTGTACCTTTTGAGAAAGAGAAATCCCAGGTGATCTGAACATAGTAAATTATAACAATACTTAATATTAATTGAAGGGATAACTTCTTTGAAGTGAGTGTTTAGGGAATTTGTGTCTGGGAAAGGATCATCTTTGTCTTGTATCTGTACAGTTGATAGTTGAACTTGGAAGATGGTGGGTTCACACAGAAGAGAGACTATCACATACAGCTTGAGTTGAGTTAGCTAACAAAATTTCCACCCACTTTTGTTTTATTTTTTATGCCATTACTGATTTTTTCACAGGGCTTCCTAACTCCAGTACCACACTCAAGCTTCATGGTCACTTATTCTTTGTACATTGTCTTTTTGTAGGTCCGTGTACTGAACAAGGGCAATGATGTATCTGTGTTCCTTCCTTCCTCCCTCCCTCCCTCCCTCCCTCCCTCCCT
>NC_022019.1:34261428-34285732 GCF_000317375.1 Microtus ochrogaster
CTCCCTCCTTTCCTCCCTCCCTCTCTCCCTCCCTTCCTCTCTTTTGTGTGTGTGTGTGTTTGTGCATGCACTCAATTGTGTGTGATCAAATCACTAGGATTAGCATGGCCCTGGCATGAATCAGTCCTTGGCTGCTCTTGGTTGATGAATGGGTGAGTGAGTGGTGATATTGAAGAAGTCTAAAGTTGAAATCTCATTATTGTAGCCCTTGATAAAGAGAGAGGAGGTCCTTAGAAGTGAGCAATAGTTGTATGTTGCCCCTTCCTCTTCCCCTTGGAAAATGGTTTTCATATTGTGGGACTGTGTTTTGCTTATATACTTAAGACCTTTGTTTGTGTTCTCATGCTTCTTTTACAAATCCTGTCTGTCTTTTCTTCCAAAAATATCATCTCTTTTTGTCAAGTGTTTCTTGATTTTCTGTTGGCCATATCTGGTATTTAATTTCTAGTGTTCTGACTACCCTTTACCCTGAGTTTTTATTGGCTGCTATGCACATTGTTCTATTAGGTTATGAACTCTTTGTGTGAAAGTCATTTCTGTCCAAGCCACAGAGTGTTCATAATACAAAAGGACACCAACCTGATGGGATGCTGGGGTAACAGGTGTGTCTAAATCTGGGCAGGGCACACAGGGCCACCTGATGTTTGCTTGCCTCCCTGTGATCAGTTCATGGTCTTTAGCTTCTTGCATAATTGCTTGCCACTCTACCAGTTGCCAAACAGGTTATGTGGTATGACAAGGTGGCAAAGTCAGAGATAAGAACATTGATTTGTGACTGTGTTTTGGTCTCTGTCATTTGGTCAGGCTAGTGGACCATGGTAGCTGTTTCATCCCATAGATTGTCCTTTTCTTGCTGGGTTGAGTGGAGGCCATCACCTGTGCTGCTATTTTATCTCCCTTCCTTTTTATCTAAGATGGAATGTCAGAGATGAATCATTACTATGATTTTAGAGTAAACTTGATGCCAATTAGAATCTGATGAATGAAATATTATTTTTGTAGAATGGCTTTAGGGCAAAACCAGCCACAGAACAGCCCCATGTATATAAATACAAAGCTGGATTGGTGGCACGCCTTTTACAATACCCCCACCCGCTGCTCCTAGAAGGAAAATGCAGAAAGATCAGTAGTTCAAGGTCATCTTCAGTTTCATGGCAAATTTGGGACCAAAGAGAGCCTACCTCAACAACAGTTACTAATTAAATATTATAGTTCTTGTTAGTAGCATTATAACCCCCTAACTTAAAATAAATTACCCATCTCACAGATTATCGCAGCCTGGATCATGCTTCTATGTCTCTTATCATTTTGGCTTCACTGCATCTTTGTTACTGAACAGAATAAAGAATGAAAGTATCGTATAGTGTATTCTATCATTGAGGAATTACCATGCTCTTGCCCATGGCAGTTAATTACAAAGCAGGATCTCTCCCAGTTTAACATTCTACGCAACATCCAAAGCAAGCGTGTCGTCGGGCTGTACCACAGCTGCAGCTCAGCAGTTGTGCAGCAAGAGGAACGCTCTTACCATGGCTAGAGAGTGAACGCACGCTCACACCCATGATCTCTTTTTCCATCCAGCAGTGGCATTGAAAACTTGAAGTGTTTTGGAAAGTAGTAAGTTAAGCAAGGTGTGTGGAGGAAAAGTGATATGGAACAAATTTAAAAGAAATTTAGAAATGTTTTCAAAGGAACCAGAAAGCATAAACAGCAGAGACTAGAATAGACTTTTTGAAAGCTGTAAAGTGGAATTTGATATCTGAAGTCTGGACTGACGACCCAAAGGTCTGTCATTTGCCTCCTGTGCCCTGGCCTCTCTGCCTGGCCCTCAGCTCCTGATATTAATGTGACGAACACCCTTGCCCACATCTCTTATGCAATCAAAGTGCTGCCAGATCATGGTTTTTGTAAAATTGCTCACCCAAGTTCACAGCTTTAAGTTACATTCTAAAATTAAACTAGAAAAAATAATTTTTATTAAATAGCAACAATAATTTCTGTATTCCTGAGGCAGTAAAAATAATTCAACCAAGGAAATCTGAAAAATCTCATTTTAAATATTGAAACTATAGAACAATGCCTGTTTTCTATGAGGTATGAAAGAAAGAAATGACAATTTCAAACTCAGTAATTCCTAGAACCAGTCTGCATGAGAAGTAGCTCAGCATCACATATGGGTATTAAGTGTAAAGCCTTTCACTTCTGTTTCCTCATTTGCATTTCTAATTATATATCAAATTAAGGCTTTATCACTATTACACTATAGAATGAAAATAAACATAATTTCTTAAAAATGCCGGGTAGATATATGATACAATGAATCATTTCATCTGATGTTGGAGTGTGATTGTCAATTGTGAATAGGTATGACCCCCCAAGACTCATGTGTTCGGATGTGTGGCCCATAGGGAGTGTCACTATTAGGAGGTGTGGCCTTGTTAGAGTAGGTGTGGCCTGGGTGGAGGAAGTGTGTCACTGTGGAGTGGGCCTTGAGGTCTCATATGCTCAAGCTTCTCCCAATGTGGTACACAGTCTCCTGCTGCCTGTGGATCAAGATGTAGAACTCTCAGCTCCTTCTCCAGCAACATGTCTGCATGTATGCTGCTGTGTCCTGCCATGATGATAATGAACTAACCTTCTGAAACTGTAAGCCAGCCCCAATTAAATGTTTTCCTTTGTAAGAGTTGTCATGGCTACGGTGTCTCTTCACATCAATAGAAACCCTAACTAAGACACCAATATTTATGGATATATTGTCTATAGTGCTCCAGTATTAAACTGGAATCCTTTTCAAAGATGGAGGTAAAAAAATCACCCCACAGTCTGATGTTTTGTTAATTCTAACTTTCTTTATATCTTGGTGAACCAGCCCCTGGGGCTTCTCTAGGTATCGTCTGTTGTTTCTCTTAGATTCTTGCTAGTACAAGCAGTTTCTCATGATAGAGGAGGTCTGTGGAAGTAATCTTAGAGATCTTACTGTTTTCTCACATGGCACCTCCATCTCAGGGAAGAGGAAACATTTCATTCCCGTCCTTAAGCATTAGGAACACCGTGCATCTTTCACCTGGAAATGTTACTGTGTTTTCCACGGAGGAGAAAGATTCAGAGCCCCACTCAGGTTTATGCTGAGTCCTAGCATTTCAGCATCCTGATGTGCCAAGTGTAGGCTGGTGAGGTTGAACCACATAGCCTCTGTCTTTCTTCTTCCCTTGAAGAAAGTGCTGAGTAGAGAAATGAAGATAAGGAAGCAGATACATATAAAGGAGATGACAAAAATCTTTGACAAGTGGTAGAATAATTCCAGTTTAACTGTGAAAATGATAGTTTGAATTTAAAAATGTATTTCTCCATCATTTTAAGTCCCAAAGTAAAAATACTCAGAAATTTAGAGTTTGTTTAAATGCTTTTTTAAATTAAAATAAAACATACTGAGTGTCTCTTGTTTTTTCAAAGCATCTTTCTTAAAACTTCAAAACATTCAATAAAGCTAATGTAATGGTTTTCTGACTTAATATTAGCTGGAAAATAGAACTGGAACTTGTTTCATTGCCAAGTACTAGGAATGGTGTGTTCCCTTGCTGCTGCATGCCCTCCCACCATGTGTGAAGGACGTGGAGTATAGTTAACTGTATTCCTCAACATGAGCGGGGCCAGGAGTCTGACTGCTACCAGTGGCTGAAGTTGTGAAAGCGAAAGCTGCCATGCTTCTTTCCCCTTAGCTAAACACTGTGCGCAGCCATCATCTGGAAGTAATATTTCTCTTTGAGCACATCGTGCCAAGTAGACACTTAATACAGAAAATACATTAGACTAAATGAAATCCAGATCCCACCAATACTGACAGAGAAAGAAGACCTGGCTTCCTTTACTTGCACTGTTAACGTACAGTATTATATAATCGAAATGCAGCTGGTAAGGATGCCATGAGGTTTCAGCAGAACGTGCAGTTAGGTAGCATCCCAAACAATTTCAGAAAATCTGAGCCTTTATTTTGATTTAGAATTTTAAAATAGAGTGTTTGCCTTGCTACAGCAATGGAGCTTCATTCTCATCAGTGCTGGGAGAGTTAGCTGGGGTTTGTCTTTGATGGTTCTAGACATGTTCGTCACCCTGCGGACACCTAGAACCACTCTGCTGGAGTGGCCTCCTCTTCCCTCACAGGACTGGTACTGTTCCATCACAAGCTGTCCCCTAGGAATGTCCCTCCCTTCTGCTTGCTTAAGTGTTTGGCTTACCTTTTATTTGCAATGATTATTTGAGAAAGGGCACAGAGTTCAGGCTGAAAACCGTTACTAAGTAGATCTCAACAAGCCTGCCTTCTCTCTTGCACAATGCTCAACATTGCCTAGAATTCTTTCATGGTATGAAACTGAATTGTTCATTTGCTTTTCAGTTAAATGTAAACAACAACAAAAACAAAACCAATCAGAAACAAAACTCACCTCACAGTGTGGTGGCTTAGAAGGAGGCTGGAAGAGTATACGCAACACTTTCAGGGTCAGCCTGGTCTATGATGTGAGTCTAGATGATCCAGGGCTACAAACCCAAAACTGCAACCCGTATCAGACCATCTCCCCCAAATCTGAGTAACACTGCAGGGAAGTACCAGAAGTACCTTACTGAAAACAGAAACTCTTTGCATCCCATAACAAATCTCTTTGTCACTTCCTGGACACCATGTAGCTTCTCCGAGTGCATTCCCAGCTTGCAGCACAGGTAGCTAGGGTACCATTTGTCAGTCCAGAGAATGAACACAGTGACAGCAGCTCATCAGAGTTCAGTATGCAATGAGAGGACGCTTTGGCTAAAAGCTTGTGTGTTGTACATATGTGTCTGTGTGGGGTGTGTGTGTGTGTGTGTTTGATGTACCTTGTGTTTGATTTCTGAGACAAGGCCTCACTGGGTCGCCTTGCTCTCCTGGAAGGCTTTATGTAGACTAGCCTGTCCTGCCTCCCGAGTGCTGAGGTTAAAGTTGTCAGGGCGTGGGTTATCATGACAGACTTTAGTCCTTTTTTTTTTTTTTTTTTTTTTGAGTTAGGGGGCCTTAAGACATGGTTTCTCTCTGTAGCCCTGACTGTCCTGGAACTCACTCTGTAGACCAGGCTGGCCTTGAACTCACAGAGATCCACCTGCCTCTGCCTCCTGAGTTCTGGGATTAGAGGCGTGCGCCAGCACATCTAGCAGACTCCATCTTTTTTTTTTTTTTTTTTTTTTTTGGTTTTTCGAGACAGGGTTTCTCTGTGGCTTTGGAGCCTGTCCTGGAACTAGCTCTTGTAGACCAGGCTGGTCTCGAACTCACAGAGATCCGCCTGCCTCTGCCTCCCGAGTGCTGGGATTAAAGGCGTGCGCCACCACCGCCCGGCTCCATCATTTTTTTAAATTTAAAATTGAACCTTTTAGAATATTTTCTATATGGGAACACTGTATTTATATGATTTCCACCACCTCTCTTCTAACTCCTTAAGCTTCCTGCCCCCCACAACTCCCTCTCATGACTTCCTGTCCTGTAATCAGTATTTTTTTAGACACCCCCACCGGGTCCAATTAGTGTTGCTTTTATGAATATAAATTTAAGGCTATCTACTTAGGCCTGAGCAACCTGTCAGGTGCTCATCCCTAAAGAAAAATTATTCTTACTTCCTCAGCATGCAGGGACAGCCAGTAGCTCTTCATTCACGGGTATGGTATTGTTGGTTCCCTCCATCCGTGTTGTCACGTTGACTGGCATGGCCTTTGAACAGGGTTGGACAGGCAGCTGTAGCTAGGAATTTGTGGATGTAACAGCTTTGTAATATCCAGGAGACACTATCTCACAGGAGTGGCTCTTAGTTCTTCCCCCTTCTATGTTGTTCACTGAACTTTGGGTATAGAAGTGATGTTATAGATGTCCCTTTTGGGACTGGGGACTCCATTGTCACTCCTATCTCTACCCTCTGACTGTAATGGTTCTATAACAGCATCTGTGTGCTGCCGAAAGATGCTTCTTTAATGAGATTTGATAGTTGTAGCTATCTAGAAAGCACACGGATGAGGCTTCCTGATTGGCCGGTCATGGAAAGGGCAGCCCGCCTGGTTCATTCATTCATTCACCCCTTCATTTACCCACTTATTTATTTATTTGAAGAAATCACACCATTCTCTCTGGTCAGAAACTTGAGACTTTGGAAGAAAGTATTCCATCATTTTCCAATCACCAATCAATCTTCTCCCAACATCCTCCATCCTCTCGTTTGTCTGTCTGTCTGTCTACCTGTCTGCCTGTCTATTTATTTATTTTTGAATATAGCATTAAGGAAGTCAGGAGTCTGGGATGATGTTTTCTTTCATTATATTGAATTCTGACCTACAGAGTACTTTTAAAACACATTGGCAAAAAGGAAGTTGCCTCACTGAAACCTTTGTCTGAGAACTTACCTGGTGTTCTTCCTTACAGGCCATTTCCCTTTGTGTGTATGAGATAAAGAATAGTCACTAAATACTTGATGTGGGCATTTTGGGGGGTAATTTTGCTTTTTGGAGGAAGTCATTTTCTTTAAATTAGACTGCATCTGGAGAGACTGGTTAATCAGTGGTCCAGGTTGCCAGGCTGCTGTTAATCACAAGCCTTGCTCTATAATCATAACGTATTTTGGATATTCTCATTTGTATTATCTCTTAAGCTCTTTGTGTGGGCATTCTGATTACTTGATTGCATCTGCCGGGCACAGTGGTTTTTAAAGCAGCGTTGATGACAAAATCAGGCAGCTTAGCAGGTAAAATGAGAATCTGAAAAGACGATTGTTGGTTGAAGTACGATTGTTGCCTGTTGCCTTCACATCCTGTCCAGCAAGTTGCAGCTTGGGATACAGACGTGCTTCTATTACTGCCCTGATGCCTGTGGCTTCCTCATCCTGGTGGAGACACAGGTTACAGCAGGTAGAGGTCGCCTGCCTCCTTACACACAGCAGTTTCATTTTTCATCTGTTTCCCCTCAAAGAAGGTTCTGCTAAAGCTAGATAAAAACATGGATGGAACTGTATTTCGTGAGAATCTGGTATGGTCAAAGAGATCTCTCATAAAGAATTCTACAGTGTCTAACACCGTGGTTGTAGGTATTGGTAATTGGTATGGCCAAAGAGACCTCTCATATGGAATTCTACAGTTTCTAACAGTGTGGTTGTAGGGATTGGGTTCCAGTGTAGAATTCTACAGTGTCTAACACTGTGGTTGTAGGGATTGGGTTTCGGTGTTGCTGGCATCAGGCCCTAGCTATCCTACTGTCCCAGGTTCTCTTTTTGTCAGCTCCTGAGTAGTGGACTCTCAGTTTAGTGCTTTATACAATTACTGATGGAGTTCAGGTCTCGTTACACCCAAATATGACATCTTTGATATTAGAAGGGGAAGGAATTTGATCCACCAGCAGAAACAGAAGATCTCTCTGGCCTTCTCCCACCTTCTCCTGTGAAATAGCTCATAAAACCTTAGAGGATTTTCTTAGCTTTTCATGACTAAGTCAGAAGCTCTTTACATGAGACATGCTAGAGACTGAGGGGCCTGGGCAGGCTTCCTTAAGTCTCTCCCAGTCGGAGTTCTGACACAGCATGCTCCTGTTCTACCCAGCCATTGTTCACAACTGACCATTCTTCATCAGCAAACCTCTGGAAGAACCCCTCAAAGTTTTTACATACTGAGGTTTGTACACTTTAGTGATAGAACTTCTCCACAGAAGATCTAGGGCCCTGTGTTCTAGCCCCAGCACCCAAACTCACTGATGATTCCCTCAAACCAAACAGCGTAGCTGTTTCTTTGACTTGCAATTCTTTATGAAGCCCCTTGTGTGTCCTAGGCAGCATGGGCTGCATACATCCGCATGCTTTCTGTCGTCAGTTTGTCCTTCTGAGTCAGTGTAAGCTTCCTTTCATCATTTTATTTACTCCAGCCAGACTGGCGAGGCACTTGCTCCCCCATAGCCACCCCTAAAATGAACTCAAATTGAATTTTCTTTTCTTCTATCTGCTTTTGGACAGAAGGAAAAACAATTACTCATTTTGAGTTTAAAGACATTAGTTTTTCAATACATTTTCTCTGAATAATTTCAATTGTATTTTATTTTTATTTTGCCATAAGGTCTCACTGTGTAGTCCAGGCTGGTCTTAAATTTGAGTTCCTCCTGCTTCAACTTCCCAAGTGCTGGCTTAACAGTGTGTGCCACCATAGCCCAGCTTCCATGGCAGTTTTAATTTCCTCCTCCATCCGATAGTTTGAACAATTTGTATCCCAGCAGGGCCTGCGTTTCCCCCTGAACATGTGTGCTGGGTTATCTCATATTGTACACGTCAAGCTGTCATCTGACCTCTCAGATATGTGTCTTTCCACAAAACCCTTTCATTAATGACTTTTTATGCTTTCATTTTCTGTTCTGGGTGGTTTTAATTTTCCTTGGCTATTGTGGGAGGGCAGTCCAAGCTACACACAGCTATAATTACTTGCTTTGGTTATTCATCTGCTTTGCCCCTCCTTGGGGTTAGCTTCATTCCATGCTTTTTTTTCTTTTCCAAAAAAGGGTTTCTCTGTGTCATCCTGGCTGTCCTGGAACTCACTTTGTAGACCAGGCTGATCTCGAACTCACAGAGGTCTGTCTGCTTCTAAGTGCTGGTACTAAGTGCTTGTGCCAACACATCCGGCTAGCTTTATTTCTTGATCCCATGACCTCATCCTTTATTTCAGCAAACTGTTCTCCTTTTCTAGCCCATGCTCTAAGTACCTAGCTCTTTGTTTTATCTCTAATCACAGTTTCCTCCATTAGCGCCTTTTTCTTTTTCTTTTTCTTTTTTTGGCAGTGATGTAAACACAGGCAGGTAGACCCATTTTCAGGGAAAACAATGAATTAGATTGGGATTTTTTTACTCTGTGTACCCTGTGCATCCTAGTGCCCATGGAAGTCGGAAGAGGGCATTAGATCCCTTGAAACTGAGGTTGCAGGAGTCTGTGGGCTACCACTGGATGCTGGAAACCAAACAGCAAGAGTTCTTAACCGCTGAGTCATTTCTCCAGCCCCCACGGTTGTTGTTAATTAAACCATAATTGTACCTTTTAAGTTCCCACATCTTCTTTATGCATCTTCTGTAGGAACAGGATGTAAATATTGCTGGTTTTCTCCGAGTTACAGATATCTATCAGTGTTCCTTCAAATTTGCTGGCATTTGTGTGATCACTCACTACATTTAGCTCAAAGGCAGGCCAACAGTTGGTATTTAACAAACATGAGTGTTTGTGTTCTGTTGCAATGTGTGGAGGACATGGATGACGTAGAGATTTACAAGGATGCTCTGTTTATTTAGTTAGGGCATGTTATAGGTAAGTACAGTGTCTTGGAAGTTACTTTTTCAGAGAATATTATCTACATCAAGCTGGCATTCTCTACTGCTTTGTTTCATTTATCTTCACTCTTTTGTGTTGTAAGGCAATACTATAATCTGCGTTTTGATATCTTGGCTCACATTCTTATTTTAACAATGGCTGCAGGACTATAATTAAATATCGAGTTATCTAATTACACATACCTATATAAGCTTCTCTTAGTGATTTCATCATGATGTTTCATTATTAAGTTTACTTGTTTTTCTCCTCAGGCAGCAGCAGATGTCACTTTCATCGGACCTGATACTCATGCTATTCAAGCCATGGGTGACAAGATCGAAAGCAAACTGTTAGCCAAGAGAGCAAAGGTCAACACAATCCCTGGTTTCGATGGGGTAGTAAAGGTGAGAAACATTCATTTAAATCTTGTAGTATGTGTCCTCCATCAAAGAGTCTAGGACAAGGATGGGATAAAATAGAATTACTGTATATATATATATACAGTATAATAATATATATACTGTATATATATATTATATATATACAGTATATATATTTATATATATAAAATATATATATACTGTATATATATATAATATATATATACAGTATATATATATATTTGAGAAAAATTAGAGTGGTTTAAGTCGGGTTGTTTTCAATGGTATAAACTGTGAGCAGGAAGAAGACATTGGTATATTGTACATAATGAATAGATATTGATACATATTGTCATTGGGAAAAACACTTGCATGATGTGGGAGTGATTTCTTATTAATAAAGAAACTGCCTAGACCCATTTGATAAGCCAACCCTTAGGTAGGCGGAGAAAACAGAACAGAATGCTGGGAGAAAGAAGCTAAATAAGAGAGTCGCCATGATTCTCCCACTCCAGACAGACGCAGGTTAAGATCTTTCCTGGTAAGCCAGCTCATGGAGCAACACAGATTATTAGAAATGGGTTAGATCGATATGTAAGAGCTAGCCAATAAGAAACTGGAACTAATGGGCTAGGCAGTGTTTAAAAGAATACAGTTTCTGTGTAATTATTTCGGGTAAAGCTAGCCGTGCGGGCGGCTGGGTGCCGGGGACGCAGCCCACCGCTCCTATTACAACACTTGCATAGTAGTGTACCCATTTAATCCTAGCACTGGAGATGCAAAGACAGACAGATCTCTGTGAGTTTGAGTTCATCTTGGACTACATAGCAAGTTCCAGGCCAGCCAGGGTTATATAATCAGATCATGTCTCTAACAAAGAAAATGCCATCAGATTTCCTGCGTGTGTCTCCCTTGGCATCCTATATAAGCTGCAATCATGTTTCTGTGGCTCTGGATAGCTTGGTGTCAAGCTCCAGGCACACTGGCCATATCTAGGAACCTTGGACAGTTTCTAAGGTTCTCAGGACTGGGAATGGGTGTAGGTTAATTGACACCTATGTCTAGCAAAAATGTTAAGACTTTCTGTCAAAAAGGTACAAAGACCCTCTCCAGATGTGCTTGACAGTAAATTTTGTTTATTTGATTATTTACTCCAGTGTGGTAGGGTCTCATATGAGTCCTGGGCCCCAGGCTCTTGATCTTGCTCTTCTGTCTCTGTAATGGTGGGACTGCAGGTAGCACCACCTCATGTGGTCTTGACCGCAGAGTGCTGTTCATTTGACCCTCTGGGAAAACCACACCCTTCCCTTGACCAGGCCCAGAGCACAGTGTGTTTTCCTTATTAGCCCTTCCGCTTCCACTGATGGGCATGGGCCTCTCTTTACCTTGTTGGTTGGTATAGTGATGGGTGCAGGAATCTGGCATTTTGAGCTCTTCAGTTTGAACTGATGAGCAACAGTGGGGATTAACCCAGGCTTCATGGATAGCAGTGTCCCTAGGGATTCGCTGAGGAACATTTGTCTGATAACTCCAGTTTCACGATCAGTGTTTTCTTATGAAATTAGTACATATAGGACCTCCTAAGAAGAGGGATTGCCCCTCCATTAGAGGTCTGATGGTGAAAGCTGTGGGTGGGACACTGGAAATGTGTGGATGACATCACTTTGTAGGTGGAGGAAGAGCGTTGACTGGAATTAGGGTTGATACTGCTTCTTCTATATTGAAAAGAACATACACACACAAAACAAAACAAAAGAACACACACATCTCTCTATTAGTTAGTAGACTCTGCTGTGAGCAGAAGGACGGAGGGAAATGGGCACTTGTGTTTTCTTACAGCATTGCTTGCTGGAGGTTTTCTTTCTTTCCCTCTAGTTCTTTTAGATGATAAAGAATAGTTGTTTTCCATATTTTTTTGTTTATAGTCTATAGATGTCTTTACAGAAAAAAAGTGGCACTTAGTTTTTGGAGTGGATTATTAGTTCATTCTGGGTCTTATTTAACTTTTAAATTTTAGTTTTTCAAATGTGTTATAATACCGTATATGTATTTCAGTGTATAGGACATCTATAAGTCTTGTATGCTGTTGCTAGTAATGTAAATTTATGTACCATTATGGAAATCAATATTGAGGTTCCTTGATAAACTGTAAATAGAACTACAACACTATCCAGCTGTACCATACCTGGGTAGTTAGCTAAAGAAATCAAAGTTGTCATACAATAGAGAACCTACACACTCATGTCTTTTCAGGTGCTGTTCATAATAGCTGTACAACATACAAAAGAAAGTGTGTTATATCTCTGACACAATTAAATATTCAGCCATTGAGAATAGATTCAGGACAGCCAGGGCTGTTACACAGAGAAACTCTGTCTTGAACAAAACAAAACAAAACAAAACAGAATAAATAATGTTAGTTGCAGAAACTGAAGATGATAATGTCTAATGCTATAAGCCAGACTCAAAATGACAAATATTTCCCCTAGATATGGGATTTGAGGGCAGAGGGCCATGAAAATAAAACATGGAGAGGCCTGAAGATAAATGGAGTTGGTAGTTGCTTGCCCTGTGTGCACAAAACCTTGGACAGAGTCCCCAGCACTGCACTGTCTTGCAGTTCTAGCATCTGGGGGAGATGGAGAGAGGAGGGTCAGGTGTCCAAGTTTATCTTTATCCACATACAGAGTTTGAGGCTATCTTATTCCACTATTCATGAGACTCTTTCAAAAAAAAAAATAGGAAAGGGACCAGGGAGGATGGGATAGTTATGGGTAATAAAAGATTAATATGATCAACCTATCTTTATATGTTTATGAAGTATCCTGACAAGTTTATGTTGTTTTAGACAATTAATGTACACAAAATGAAAAACGTGTAGAAAATCTCCCCTTCCTTTCTTTCATTTGTCCCGCTTTCCCTTCTTTCTCTAGTTCCTGAATTGTACTTTTCATTAGATAGAGATGAATATTTAAGATGGAGTTTTCAGCATTAAATCTGGTACATACTGTTTTTAGTATGTCAACAAAACACCACCACCAACAAAACAAAATCCAAAAGGCAACGAGCAATTTAAGAGGTGACTTGTTATTTTCTCTTCCTTCCTTCCCTCCTTCCTTCCTTCCTTCCTTCCTTCCTTCCTTCCTTCCTTCCTTCCTTCCTTCCTTCCTTCCTTGACTTATTTTAGAGTTTTGAGACATTTCTGGCTTTGAATTCACTATTCTCCTGCCTCAACCTCCTGTACATATAGGTATGTACCACCATACTGTGCTACTTGTTTGTTTTGATTCGATAATATTTAATGTTGGAGGGAGCTGCTTGTTTGTCCTGGCCGCCCAACTGAAATAATCGCACAGAAACCATATTATTTAAATCACTACTTGGCCCATTAGCTCTGGCTTCTTATTGGCTGACTCTTACATATTAACTTAACCCATTTCTATTCATTTGTGTATTACTACGTGGCTGTGGCTTACTGGCTAAAGTTTCTGTGTCCATCTCTGGCTGGGCTACATAGCTTCTCTCTGACTTCACCTCCTTCCTCCCAGCATTCAGTTTAGTTTTCCCCACCTGGCTCTGCTCTACCCTATCAGGCCAAGCCAGTTTCTTTATTCATTAACCAATAAAAGCAACACATAGACAGAAGGACCTCCCATACCAATTTAATTCCTTAACAATTATTGCATAATTTAAAAACTTCTAAGCATGACACGTTTTGTTTTTAAACCATGAAAGTATTATGGAGGATGGAATCATAATCCTTATGGTAAATCTTCACCATGTTCCTAAGAACTAAAGCATTAAGCGGCAGTCTCCGTGCCTCCAGCTTGTGGCAGGGCTGCTGAGCTTTTAAACTGTCTGCACAGATGCTTTCCTT
This sequence comes from Microtus ochrogaster, assembly GCF_000317375.1. Taxonomy (NCBI): domain Eukaryota; kingdom Metazoa; phylum Chordata; class Mammalia; order Rodentia; family Cricetidae; genus Microtus; species Microtus ochrogaster. The sequence goes on from NC_022019.1 coordinate 34,275,025, forward strand.
TACCCTCAGAAGCCGGCAAAGCCATGTGGAGCGTGCTGCTGCTGAATCTGCTGTGTCTGTACTGCGTCTATTCGGGTTTAAGAATTGTCCTCTGAAAGCCCAGCCCAATTCGCTCTCCTCCTTCATAGGATCAAAGCTGCCCAGTTTCTGGGCTGGGTCACAGAAGGTCCAGCCAGGAATGGCCTTGCCTTCCACCCTAGCTGGTCTTCTCCCTTCTGGGCCCCTTTCTGTTTCTAGAACACACTAATGTCCTTTGTAGTTAAGGATTCTTTATATGCTGGTTCTCTGTTAGGAGGATCCTTTTTGGATAACCTAAAACAAGTTTTCCTCTTACTTTACCTGTTTTCACGAAATGTTCGTGTAGTTCTCAGGAGACTTGCTTGTCGCTTGGCTTTCTGTTCCTCTTTGTGGGGTAGGACTCTAGAAGGGCAGAATCCAGGTTGCGTACACTGCTGCTAGCAAGTGTTTATTGGATTAGTGTTTAAGACACATGGATCATAATTCTTTTAAGTGGCTACTTGGTACGCCATTTCAGTCACTGTACTGTTTATGTTTTAGTCCTTTGTTCAAGGTTCATTAAATTGTTTTCCAGATGTTTTATCTCTCAAAACATCACAGTTGAAAATACTAAATTCTTTGTAAGTTTTTGTCCATGCATGTGAGAGAGGCATCTATAGGAAACTCTACAAGCAGAATCAGTAGATGAAGAGATAGGCTCTCCAAGTCTGATAAGCGCCAACAGCTATTTGTACAGAGGTTATGTGCTTGCTTTGACACCGCAGTATGAAGTGCTGCTTAAACTTACACCTGTGGTCACACTTTGGCCTGCTGGATCCCCAGGTGGATCTCCTGTGTAACTTCTACTGTTGGTGTGATGGCTGAGGTGTGTGTTGTATATATTTCTCTAGATTTATTTTTTTCTGAAGTTAATCTTCTGTTTTTCTGACTGATTATCGAGTTTGTCAAAGTTTTATTTAATGCTTTATTCTATTCATAACCCTGTAAGGAGGCCCCATGGTGTTATATGTTAGTACCATAGACTTAGATGCTTTTAGAGCCCTTGTCTTTTTCAATTTAACTTTGAGTAGCATGTAATATAACTAAATGTGCTAATCATGTTTAGTAGTTTTTAAAACAATAGTAGTGTTTTATAATGTCTAGTACATAATAAATCTTCAGTGACTTTTTTTGGCTCAATGAATGACAAATGAAAATTTAATTTTTAAGACAATTTGGTTTTAACTGAACGCTCATGTTCCAGAAACTGATTTTCATAGTGTGAAAATTTAAACACCTACATTAGTGAAAAGCTAAGACGGTTTTGTGGCATATAAGGGATTTGGTGTGTGTAAATATGATCTCTTTACATGTAACACATAACACAAGTGTGTGTCATGTGCATCTATAAATACCTGACAACATAGAACAAATGGGGACTGTGCTTTCACCTTTCCCTGGATTCCCAGCCTTCAGTCTGTAGTTTGATTTCTCCGAGACTGTCTTTGGCAAATACACCATTCCACACCGAATGAAATGTTCAAAGTTTCCTTCTAGCTGATTGTAATCCCGTCCCCATCAGCCCTCACTCTTCCTGTATTTTGTTCAGGAGGCCCTAATTGTTCGCCTTTGGCAGGTCTAACACTTCCTGAGGAGAGGCCGTTAAGGCAAGTATTCTCCAATAAGTGCCTCTGGTGGGAACAAAGAACCTCCCAACTCAGTGTGTGGAAGCCATGGATATTCCTAAATGACCCTTCGTGGATTTTTATCCATTTAAGCTAAAATTTGGAGAATGTAGGATCGGTGCAAATAGCAAGGTGTAGGAAGGCAGTAAACCCTGTTGTGGGTGGGGGTGGGGCGAGGTGGAGATTTATCTCTGGCTTGAAAACAATTGTTATTTGGAAAATCTCATTAGCAGATGTGACTGCTTGGAGTAAAAAAGACTTAAAACTGATGTCGTTTTCAGGGCTGCTTTGAACTTAACAAGCACCTATTTGTGGGGCAGACTGCCTAATGAAAGGAAATTAAATTTTCCTGACAACTTCCCCTGCCAGCCTCCTTATCCAGGGATGTTGTTGGGTGCTGAAGACTTTTAAGGAAGATTTTTCTTTTTTTCCCCCATTCTTTGCTTTTCTTTTTTTTTCTTTTCTTTTTATTTAATAAATGAACCAGTTATATCCCCCAGTCCTCACTGGGGAAGAATTCTGTTGTGATTGCTCTTCATTTTACATGTAATTTAAAAGCTTTAAAAAAAAATTGCCAGGTTTCACTTGAATGTTTTGAAGATGTGTAAAAATTTCTGCATGCCTACCAACTGGTGGTTTTAGAAAGGCTGTGAGCTCATATTGTGTCACTGGGTTACAAAAATTGATGGAATTGAGAAAGTAGCTTGAAGTTCAGAACTCTCTTTATTGTTACATGGAAAATGTGTCCATGGATTTTGTACAGCGCATGTCAGGATCACGGTAGATGAGTGGCTTAGACCCGGGCAGTTTTTAGATGCTTAGGGTTTCATGTGTCGCTGTGACAAGGCCAGTAAATACTGGCCTTGAACTTCAGAAAGGACCCCTTACCTTGCTCTTCCAAACCCTTTTTCCTCCATGGTTTGTTCAGAGAATTTAAGGTTCAGAGAATTTAAGGTTTTAATTTATGAACCTAGCTACAACTGTAAGCATAAAATATGTACCTGAAGAAAAGGACAAAAACATAAGAAAGCATAATGGAAATCACAGAGATTTTTTTCGTTTTGTTTTAAGAAAAAACAAACAATTGGTAATTCCTATGGGTACTGGACATTTACTTACTTCTAGACAATCAATTGAGCTCCTCCCAAACAATAGACAGTCAACTCCCCCTGCTGACAGAATCTAGGAAAACATGATGTGTAAACAGACAAGCAGGCTGCAGACAAGCTTTAATGATCTGATTTATGATGGAGTATTGATTGTAAAAATCTAAATTCTGCCCGTTAAATTCCGGCAACTGCACCAAATCATTGGCAATTCTGGTCATGTTTCCTGCCAGCTCATTTCAAGCCGCTTTGAGTTTCTTAATATAATAACGACGAGGGAGAATTTACATTCTACTTATGGTATTAATTTTACATTTCTCTGAATGAAAAGGGTTAGGAGGTTGTAAAATTGAACATTAAATGAATCAGAGGAGACAGTAGTACAATATATGACTGCCCTAAAGACATTGTGCAAGGCCTCATGGGATTAATGTTGAGTCTCATTTCCTGCCTTTACAGGATGCAGATGAAGCTGTCAGAATTGCAAGGGAAATTGGTAAGTCCTTAAATTAACTTTGGGAGTGTTTCTATGTCTTTCAGCAGATACGGTTGAGCAAACATGTAATAAGTAATTCCCATAGAGCAAATAATATTTTAATAGTTTTCAGTTTCTGATTACTGGTGGCTCTGGAAAAATTTATCAGTTGAATTACCATATTCTATTATTAAAGTAGGATTTGTAGTCATTTGATTTTAGCTCTAGCTCTTTCATAAGATGAAATCACTAACTAATTAAAACAAGTAACTGTCTGGAGACTGCTGAAAATCAGACACAGTGTATCTGTATATGAGGGATTGAACGCTGTCTGTGTCAATGTGCAGGACATAAACTGGCATGTGTCAAATTAAAATGATCTTGGTAGGCTTGTTCAAGCTTCTACCTTTTCCTAAAATGTTAAATACCCACTTAATAACCTTGCTAGGAAGGATACAATAGGAAGTGAGAGGCGAGAACGGAGCATTCTGAAGTGGAGCCAGAAGACTGAGAGACATTTTAAGGCGGTTGTTTATTAAGTTTCAAGTATATTCCTTGTGCTCATGAACACAATTGTATTGCAGTGTTTGCTAATAGAAAAACTAGGAAAAGAAAACAAAGCATTGAAAATGATAACTTTGAGTCAGATTAGTACGTCGGAGGGAAAGCTGTAGGCAGGCAAGGGGCACCAGACGCTGCTAGCTCTCAGAGGCTAATACAGCATCGTAGCGTTGCTATGCTGCCTAGCCCAGGACTTTTTAGCATTCCACATACTAATATTTTTGTAGCCCTGTCTTCTCACTGTGGTTCATTACTTAGAATTTTGTCTATGGTGGGAGAGCATTTGATTTATATAAAATTTATAGAGTCATGATATGTAAAAACATTGGTCCAAGGTGATCATGGAATTAATATATTCTTGCAAATGGGACAAGCTAGCATAGAGTTCTTCAGTATAGCGTTCTCTCTGAGCAATCAACTGCATATGCATAGAATTCTTTTGTGGTTCGAAAAGGTTTTTGGCTTATTGTATCTTGTTTCTTTTGGATATGGCAAAATTATTTTGGTTTTGGTCATTATTAAGTGTTCTTGGTTATTTATTTGTTTTGGAAAACTGCCTTGGATTTAAGACCAGTATACATAAGATAATATTTTATCTGTTGACAACATCTCTTATTGATTGCTTCTTCAAAGTTGCCAGTGTGTTAGAAGCCTTAGTACTAATTTCACAGTAAGACTTGGTAGGTTGCATAAAGCTGCTGTCTGTGGGTTAAATCATTGGTATCCACCATTCCCCAAGAAGCACTTGCCTGGCTTCTGAGACTTTCATAAAGGAGTTTAGTTTTGTTCATATACTTTCAAACTTGAAAAGGCCTCTTTTTCAGTTACAGTTTAGATATTACTACCTATCCAACTATCAATGGTAATATTATTTTGTAACAGACAATATGTAATACTATTATTATATAGTTTAGAGGGATTTTGAAAAACAAAAAGAGCTTGGAGGATACCCTAGAGCTGCGTGCCCGTGCCGTGCCGTGAATCCACTTCCTCTGGTGGCACAGCGGCACAGACGCTCTTGTCTTTTGTTCAAGCCTTTGCTCTTGTCCACCTTTGTTCTTAACCGTGGCTCTTCAGCAGAACAGTTGACTGTAGTGGCTTAGCTCCTCAGTGTTTGGAAGCTGGTCTTCAGTGTCCTCTCCTCTGAGGTCATCTGAATTCCCTTCAGACTTCTTTCCTTCACGCTTGGCCCTTGGTGATTTCCTTCCTCTTCTCTATGTTTCTTCGAATTCTTCCCTTGTTCCCCCTCGTTTGGGAAGAACATGTTTGCAGTCATGGCGTTAAATAGAAGCTGCAGTGTCCCGGGTAAACTGGAAGGGAGAGAAGCCATCCGATTGGAAGTGAATGAAACACAGTAAAGAGCTGAGTCATCAGCTTTGAAAGACTTCGGGAATTTCCCAGAAAACCTTCCAAATCACCCAGAAACCTCCCATGAAACCCTTTGCTTCAAGTGCTGTCTTCCAGAATCTGTTACACAGTGTTCAGGGGTGTGTGTGTGTGTGTGTGTGTGTGTGTGTGTGTGTACACACATCTGGGTACATCATTTGGTGATGTGTCAGGTTTTTCTTTAACTATTGTTGAAGTATATCATATTTACATTATGATTTGGATGGCCATTGTAAGTTCTCTTAAGAGTTAAAGGAGACATTGAGTTCATGGGGTGAATGTGTGTGTGTGTATATATTGTGTATATATATATGTGTGTGTGTGTGTATGTGTATATATATATATATATATATATATGGAATTATAAACATATCTTTGAACCTTTTTTTGTCAGTTTCTAATTTTTCATATGTGATTCGTGTTCATAGATTTTTTTCTGATTTCTTTCTCTTCTTTTTCTCTTCTTCTATGTTGCTGGGGAAGCAAGGCCTGGCTTGGGCCTTAATTGCAAGGCCTATACCCTGCCACTGAGCTGCACTCTCTGGCCTGTTCATAGATTGTAGCCTTACCTCTTTTTGTGCTATGTGGTGAAAATGTAAGTTTTATGTGTGCTCCCTCTCTTAAGTTTGTATTTCTTTTCTGGAAGCATCTATATGCTGCTAGAGCTGGAAAGTAATTATTGGACACTATATTATTATTACTATAACTCCAATTTTGGCATGTTTTATACATTCCATCCACTTTGGAAATGATATTTCTTTTTTTATTAAAGTTTTTATTATAATTGCAACTCAGATTTTATAATTTTTAGAGGTAAGTTCTCCCCCTTTTCATATGTATATAATATACTTTATTAGAAATGCTATTTCTAACGTCAGTTCTTGGACTTAATTATTTTTATTTACATTTATAGAAAACTAAGGAATAGATTGGTCATTTGCTCAGTGGCAGCATTTTTCTGGTTTAAGGTTAAATTTCTTTGGTTCAAAGACCATGCTTTTCATTATAGTTTGGCTAACTTACTGTGATTTGTGGATGGCCACTGGCAGCTGTGTGAAAGACTACAGGTACTTCAACCTGTTGTATGTGGAATTAAAGAATGAGACAGTCATGCTGACTGACGATGGTCCTACCACATTTCTGTAGATTTGTCAACTACTTTGCCTCCCTTACTCACACCCTTTTATTGTTGTTTTTCCTGTGGCTTCAGGGTTTCGAGATGGGGGGGGGGTGTCGCTCTCTGCTCTCTAGTTGTCTTCAGCTCTAGTGGACGGCCACAGTGGTCAGTGAGCTCCCCCGCTCCCCACCTTGCTGAGCCTCAGTCTTGTTGGCTTTGTTGACTGCCCAGCTTTCAGGGCATCAGAGGAAGAGACAGGAGTCTGGAGAACTTCCTGGTGTCCTGGCCTGGGTTATCTCCGTTATATGTCACATCCTCTCTGGGTACCCCAGTGTGGTACTCAGTCACTGTCTTCTGCCGTAAACCACGTTCTGTAGAGTACTCACACCAGTTACAGGCTGTATTCTTAACTTTCCACAGCTCTTTATTGTGAAAATCATTCAGCATTTTTAAAAGAATTTTGCAGTACATAGTATACTCAACACCAAGATTCACTATAAACATTTGACTAGATTTTCTTAGTTGTCATATGCTAATCCATCTTACTTAAAAAAATATTACGTGTGTGTGTGTGTGTGTGTGTGTGTGGTGTCATGTGTTTGTGTATGTTTCCACACACACTCATTTGTACGTATGGAGTCAGTTTTTTCCCTGTGGGTACTAGGGATTGAACTTAGGTCATCAGGCTCGGAAAGCAAGCATTGTTACCTACAAATATGCCATCTCTCCTGCCCCTATCTTATTTTTATTGTTAATGTAAATTTCATATGCTGTTACAGGTCTTACTAACTATTCCAACATGTAAGTCATTAACTGAATTCAGTATTTGTGTAGCATTTTATTTTGCATATAATAATATGAACATATTTTTTATGTATTGCTGACTTTGACATATGTAACTCCAAGCTGTACAGAGTTCAAGCCTATAGTATTCTCTTGTTGCTTTTTCTATGTCAGCCTGACTCCCAGCAGGACCCCGGAGGTAATCACTTCTAACTACTAAGTAACTATCAAAAAGAGTGAAAACCAGCTTGTAAAGAATTATTCAAAGGGAACAAAATCAAATTGGGGCATGTCTCCCAGGGCTGTCCTTACTCTGCGGTGCTGCTGGGTTTATCTTCCCGCACTGTCCTTTGTTTAACGTGGTGGGGAATTGTCTGCAGGAAGTTTATTCTTTAGAAAAAATTAAATTACATTTGATTGGTTGTATATGTGTGCTTATGTCTATGCAAGGGACAACTTGTAGGACTTGTTTTCTTCTTGCACCATGTGGGTACAAGGATTGGACTTGGCTTATCAGGCTTGGAGGAAGCAACTTTACCTGCTGAGCCATCTGATGGTCCAGGAGGTAAGTTCTATTATCTCTTTATAAGTGGTTATTTTATCTTCACTAAGTTCCTATTATAGTAGAGTTGACTCTTAGCTCTTTCGTCTTTCAGACAGTGTTTATAAAACAAGTGGCTTTCCAGTATCTGTTAATGTACTGATCATCAGTTCTTTCAGTGTAGACGAAAGCTTCTGTCCCACCCAGTCCTGTAGCCATTCAGTCCCAAAGAAACAGAGGCTTATATTAATTATTAACTGTTCAGCCTATTAGCTCAGGCTTACTATTAACTAGCTCTTACAACTTAAATTAACCCATAATTCTTGTGTATTTTTATCCAATGCTTAGTACCTTTTCTCAGTAAGGCATTCTCATCTTGCTCGCTCTCTGTCTGTGTGGTGACTGACTCTGCCTTTCCTCTTCTAGTCTGGTTATCCCGCCTATACTTCCTGCCTAATACAAGAGCATTATCTCACAGCATTACAGGTCTTGTATCCTTGTGGTCATTAGGTAAGGTAAATGGAAGTATTTAGTAAGATGCAAGTATAAGGGAATATTTTATTGAGCCTTACTTCCTATCTGAAATGCTTGTTTGGTGTCTGTGTTTCATGATGGCCTCTGAGTGGGACACAGGACTTCACTCTGGCTCTTTGTTTGTCCTGGTCATTCTGCCTTGACTCCTCTCCCAATTTCCTTTTGGTGTGCTGTGGCATTTAAAAAAGTAGTTCAAGTTGTTCATTCAGAGGAACTAATTATCAGTGTTTAAGAGAAAAATATTTAGCTAATCTTGAAAGCCTTTATTTTCTTTATTTCATGCTGTTTAGTATATAGTTATACTGAAGAAATCTCTGGAAAAAGATAATTTATGCTTTCTTCCTGATCTTGTATCTGGATAATTTGGTAATTTAATCTTCAATGAAAGATACGTTTGTGATCTAAGATTTAATTAAAAATGCTTAAGAAAAATTATAATGTTGGATATAATGTTAAAATATTCTTTGTGAAGTCTGTTAATGAATCAGATGTTTGGTGCTGGGGATAAGTTACGAGGGATATTTCTGTAGCTAGCACAAGGCTTTTGATGCAGCTTCTAGTGCACGTACATTACACTCACAATCACACTTGCACTGTCTCTACACTCTCTCACACACACGTACACACACTCTCTCTCTCACACACACATACACACACTCTCTTACATACACTCTCTCTCTCACACACACTCCTCTCTCCACACACACACTCACACACACACTCTCTCACACACACATTCTCTTTTTTACACACACTCACTCTCTCTCTCACATACACACACTATGTCTCATACACACACACTCTCACACACACGCACACTCTCACACACATACTCACACACACACTCTCTGTCTCTCACACACTCACACTCTCACACACTCTCACACACACTCACACACACACTCACACACATACACTCACACACACTCTCACACACTCTCACACACACACTCACACACACTCTCTCTCACACACTCTCACACACACTCACACACACTCACACACACTCTCACACACACGCACACTCTCTGTCTCTCACACACACACACTCTCTCACACACACACATACTCACACACACACTCTCTCTGTCTCTCACACTCACACACACTCACATACACACTCTCTCTGTCTCTCACACACACGCACACTCTCTCTCACACACACTCACACACACATACTCACACACGCACACTCTCTGTCTCTCTCACACACACACTCACACACACACTCTCTCTGTCTCTCACACACACACTCACACACACATACTCATACACGCACACTCTCTCTCACACACACACACTCACACACACACTCACACACGCACACTCTCTGTCTCTCACACACACTCTCTCTCACACACACATACTCACACACACACTCTCTCTGTCTCTCACACACACATGCACACTCTCTCTTACACACACATACTCACACACGCACACTCTCTGTCTCTCACACACACGCCTCTACTTCTCTACTGAAGCACAGTGGTTGTGTGAGTTTAGAACAACACTCCTGTGAGATGGAAGTGTGGGTTCTGTGGCCTTTGTTCTCTCTTGTATGCCTCCCTTTCCTTCCTCTTCCTGTCTCTGATGCAGAGAGACTGTGGAGCATTCTGGTAGTAATGTGGAAACGTGTTGGTTTGTGTTTGGAGACGTACGGCCTGTGAATATCTGCTTTAATCTATACACTCCAGTGCACAGATTTCTGGTTCCTGTACCTGAGTTAGGTCTCCCAGCTTTTATTTGCCCAAGCTGTGGGAGACAGGCCAACTAAGTCACTTTTCTGTAATGTCTACTGACTTTTCTCTGACAAATTACTACTGTTCTGTACGGGTTTATTGTACTTTATAACATTTTGATTATATCTTTACATGCACAATATTGATTAATTCTTATTTAAACTAAACACACTTAAAATGTTACAATTAATACTTATTGTTAATAAATAGGTAAATTAAGCATTATGTTTAATATTAAAATCTCATTTAATATACTAGCTATACATATTTATAACTATATTATTAATCAAAATTGTTTTTTAAAAATATAAATATATCAATACATATTTATTTTTTAAAGATTTATTTTATTATTATGTATACAGTATTCTCAGTACTCTGTCTGCATGTATGCCTGCAGGCCAGAAGAGGGCACCAGATCCCATTACAGATGGTTGTGAGCCACCCTGTGGTTACTGGGAATTGAACTCAGGACCTTTGGAAGAACAAGCAGTACTCTTAACCTCTGAGTCATCTCTCCAGCCCTACATAGTTATTTCTTTACATTTAAGTTCAACTAAGGAACGACAAAAATATTCTGTCTTCCCTCTATTTCTTTCAGTCATTTTTCTGTTTGGGAAAACTCACAGTTCTTTTCTAAGGGAACAGCAGGAGTACATTTTGCCTCTATGTTCATTGTAAAATGGTTCTTTAGTTTTCTTTCTTTCTTTTTGGTGTGTGTGTGTGTGTGTGTGTGTGTGAGAGAGAGAGAGAGAGAGAGAGAGAGAGAGAGAGAGAGAGA